>NC_058404.1:74542520-74599882 GCF_002201575.2 Neomonachus schauinslandi | reverse complement strand
GGGGGCAGTAATAAGATACCAACGTGTTCAGTCCATAACACCCTTAGAGATGTTTTTCTTAAAAGGACCATGTACTTCAGAGATGAAATGCCATTCTCTAAACCCCAGAAATAGCTACAATGTGTTTTTATTTGAAATAGCAATTTTCCTTAATATTTTGCATACAAATATCAATAATATGTAGAATCTTCTTTTCTGCTTCTTGTAACAGCTTAAAAATCCTAGCAATTTAATTTCAAGAGCATTTTAAAATAAATGAATTTGTGATCTCCAGATGGTTGGCTTTTAGTCTCTTACATCATCATTGCAAAAGACATCATATCAGTGGCATTTTAAAGCTCTTTTTTTAGACCTATGTCTAAGAACGATTAAATTTTCATTTCCTTATTAAAACCAAAAATAACCATTTTTATTTATTTTCAAACAATCTGAAACTTACAGGAAAGTGGTAAGTACGGTTTAGAGAACTTTTTTGTCTTGAGCCGTTTGGGAATAAATTGCCAACTTGATGTCCCATCACCCCCAAATACTTAAGCGGGTGTATACAGGATATTCTCCTACATAATCACAGTGCAGCCATCAAAATCAGGACATTAACCCTGATGATTCCTACCACCTAATCCTGGGACCCCTGCCCCCATTAAATTTCATAAGTTGTCCTAGTAATAACCTTGATAGCAAAATAAAGGATACACTTCAGAATGTGTGTTGCGTTCAATTGTCACATCTCTTTAATCTCCTTAAGTCTGAAATGTTTCCTCAGTCTTTCTTTGGCTTGCACAACTTTGATACTTTTGAAGTTTACAGTTAGTTCTTTTGTAGACCATTCCTCTACTTGGGTGTGTTTCTGTTTAGCAAGAATATCACCAAAGTAGTGCTGTTCTTATTGCATTTCACTGGGTGCCGCTCAATTGGTTTAATCATTTGATTAAAATAATGTCTGTCAGTCTTCTCCACAATTAGGTAACTCCAAAATAAAGTTATTATTTTTTCCATTTGGAATTAATAACTATTAATTTTGTGAGGATACTTTAGCTCTAAATAAATATCTTATTCCTCATCAAACCGTCATTTTACTCTTTTATTGATATCATTATAGGCTCATGGTTCTCTCTCTTGATTAATGAGTTATAATCTGTTACTATTATTATTTATTTTGATGCTTAAGTTGTCCTATATTGGGCCAGTGGGAACCCCTCCAAATTGGCTTCTATGTCATTTTGTCCCATCATTCTTTTAGTATTTTTTTTCCTAGCCCAACAAAATGTTTCAGACTCATGTTGTACTTTTTCTGCCCCAATGTTGGGCATGGCCCTTTCTCCAAGGAATAGGGGTTACCTAACAAAATAAAGGTTAATCAGTTAAATTTGAATTTCAGATAAATAATGAAAAAATATTTGGCCTAGGTATATCCCACGCAATAATTTCTTATTTGCTAAATATCTGCTATATTTTTAAATGATAAATCTGGCACCCTACCGAGGAGCTTGGTTCCTTTAAGTGGTGAATGGTATTTAGAAGCCACAATCTGGGTGGGTCCGCTGGTTGCAATTTGAGTTCACAGCTCTCAGACTCTCTTGATGGACTGAGCTAGGGAACATGTACACACACACACACATACACACACACGTACAAACATTTATATCTGTATTTATATATCAATATTGGTGCCATATAAATGTGGATACAGTGTAATCCATGAGTTCACACTGATAATATCTAATTCCAATCCAACACCTGGGGGTTTATTCTAGTTTTTTCCTTTTCCATATATATGACTTCGTTCTCCTAGGGTGAGAAACCTGACTTGCATTATCCTTAATATGCTTACTTATTTGATCCATCCCTTGGTTTATAATCAAACTCACGCCACTGCCACTGCCCCCTTACCTATGAAGATGTCCTCCTCAGCTGCTTGTGCGAGGCCCCCTGTGCCAGGCTATCCCCACGGTCAGACACCCTCTTCAACAAACCTGGGCTCTGACACCTCACCACAGGCTACCCCACAGAATGGATGCCCTCTTCACCTTGCTTGGGATCTGCCCCCACCCTCTCATGGCATGCCACCCCTCCACATGGATCTTCTCTTCCCCCTGCCCAGGCTTGCCACCACATACCATGTGGAAGGCCTCCTCGGCCTGCTCAGAATTTGATTCCACACTGGTCCTTCTCCCTGTGTGCTTCCCCTCCTCACCTGGCTTTATGCATGAACGTCTTCAAAAATAAGTGATACTTAAGTATGAAATACCATATTCTTCTTATTACTCATAACACAAGCTGAGGTTTTCAATATAAAAGAGGTTCTGACAGATGCACCTGGAAAAATAGTTACTCACAGATATTTGTAGTCATTTGCATTGAGCTGATACTAACCATTAGTTATTGACTAATAGTAAAAATCCAAGAAAAGGCAACATTGGAAATGTAGACTACTGTTTAAAAAGATATGTTTGTTCTCTATTTCCTCTCAAAACCCCCTCAAATGGGCGCCTGGGTGGCTCGGTTGGTTGAGCGACTGCCTTCGGCTCAGGTCATGATCCTGGAGTCCCTGGATCGAGTCCCGCGTCGGGCTCCCTGCTCGGCAGGGAGTCTGCTTCTCCCTCTGACCCTCTCCCCTCTCATGTGCTTGCTCTCTCTCATTCTCTCTCTCTCAAGTAAATAAATAAAATCTTTAAAAAAAAAACCCCTCAAACAATAGTAAAGGAATAAAAAGTTATAAAAAGTACAAAGAGAACAGGAGATAGAATAGGAGAAAAGAGATGTCAGGAAATTCTAGAAGATAGTAGATAGGCAGGAGCAACTCACTTCAAGAAAAGAAAGCTAAAACCTAACTTTCTGCAGCAGAGCGTCCTGCAATAACCAGCCAATTCCTGATATGGAACCCTAGAAAATGGCAAAATTGAAATCATTAGTTGCCTCTGAAGGCAAAAATGCAGGGTAAAGCAGAAAACAGGCTTTTTCTTAAGTATGAATAAAAAGACAAGGATCACCCGAACATTTGAAGAAAGTCGAACATGAATGTAAAGAAAATTAAAGAAAAGAAAGAAAATTAACCTGGAGGAAACTGAGATAACACAGAAGAAGAAAAGTATCAAAGACTGTGATAAAACTTTTTAAAGACGTAGGGCAAGGGATAATGGTCTATTTCTGTGTCTGTGTGTGTTGAGATAATTAAAGACTCATCTTTAATAATAGGAACTTAATAGATGACGTCTTGGTTTGAAAAATCATGACATATCTGTATCAGCATGTTATTTGGATGCAAATACTAAGAGGAAAAAGCACCTGAAGAGTTGAAAGTATTTGCCTCTAAGGAAGCCACATTAGATGAGGCAAAAAGCAGGCGACTCTTGATTTTTGTTTGTTTAATTTTTTTTAAACTGTATTTATTTGAGAGAGAGCACCAGCAGGCAGAGGGGCAGAGGAAGAGGGAGAAGCAGCCTCCCCACTGAGCAAGGAATCCAATATGGGACTCAATCCCAGGACCCTGGGATCATGACCTGAGCCAAAGGCAGATGCTCAACGACTGAGCCACCCAGATGCCCCTCTTTATCTGAACTCTTTAAAGTTATTAGTCCCTTCCCATAAGTGACAGTGTTTTCAAGTTTGCAGTTTGCCTTTTTATTTTAACTTTCAAAATTATATTTGCTTTTATGTTTATTTCTTTAAATTATTTTTGTTAAATATTGAATACATTCAAAATGTATAATTTATGTGTATAGAGAATAACAATAAAATGAACACCTGTGTACTTAAACCTGACTTGAGATAGAATATATTACCAATATCATAGAAGTCCTGTTACACATCTCCCTCCATCCCTATTCTCTTCTCTCTTCCTTCCGAACCATTATTCTAGTTTTTTTCTAAAGTTTTTTTTTTTTTTTGTCTATTATTTTTAGGTAGTGGGGAAGGACAGAGGGAGGAGAGAGAGAATCTGGAGCAGACTCCCCACTGAACAAGGAGCCCAACTCGGGGTCAATCCTACAACCCTGAGATCAGACACTTAATGGATGAGCCACCCAGGCGCCCCTATTCTAGTTTTGTGTTTACTAACCTGTCTGTCTGTCTCTCTCTCTCTCTCACACACACACACACACACACGTTTACATTTTCATTTTGCATATTTTTAAAATCCAAACAATTCATGGGTTCTTCTGGAACTCACCTACCTCCCCATCAACGTTAGGTCCCTAAAATTAATTCATGTTGATGTATGTGACCATAATTACATCCCATTGCCCCTGATGGCCTAGTGCTGCCAATCGGGCCTCAAGAATCCTGTTACGTCCATCGACTTTGAGGCATCTCTTATCAGTCTTGATCTAGAGGACAAGCAATTATGAGCTTCTCAGAATGTACTTGTAGAATACGACACTTACCACTTTAGTGAAGGGAGTATCCTCTGAGCCCTCCCAGGGAATGTTGCTAGCTGGTGGGTTCTCTAGTATTACATAATAAGTGCATTCTTTTTTTTTATTAACATATAATGTATTATTTGTTTCAGGGGTACAGGTCTGTGATTCATCAGTCTTACACAATTCATAGCACTCACCATAGTACATACCCTCCCCAATGTCCATCACCCAGCCACCCCATCCCTCCCACGCCCCCTCCACTCCAGCAACCCTCAGTTTGTTTCCTGAGATTAAGAGTCTCTTATGGTTTGTCTCCCTCTCTGGTTTCGTCTTGTTTCATTTTTCCCTCCCTTCCCCTATGATCCTCTGTCTTGTTTCTCAAATTCCTCATATCAGTGAGATCATATGATACTTGTCTTTCTCTGATTGACTTATTTCACTTAGCATAATACCCTCTAGTTCCAACCACATCATTGCAAATGGCAAGATTTCATTTTCTTTTCTTTTTTTTTAAAGATTTTATTTATTTATTCATGAGAGAGAGAGAGAGAGGCAGAGGCAGAAGCAGGCTCCCCGCGGAGCAGGGAGCCCGATGCGGGACTCGATCCCAGGACCCTGGGATCATGACCTGAGCTGAAGGCAGACGCTTACTGACTGAGCCACCCAGGCATCCCAAGATTTCATTTTCTGATAGCTGCATAGTATTCCATTGCATATATATACCACATCTTTTTTATCCATTCATCTGTGAACGGACATCTAGGCTCTTTCCATAGTTTGGCTATTGTGGACATTGCTGCTATAAACATTGGGATACTCTTAATTCTAACCTATCTGAATTTTTTTTACCCCTTCATCATCTTTCTCCTAAGAAATTCCAGTATCAGAGGGTGCCTAGGTGGCTCAGACAGTTAAGCATCTGCCTTCAGCTCCAGTCATGATCCCAGGGTCCTGGGATCGAGCCCTGCATCAGGCTCCTTGCTCAGCAGGGAGCCTGCTTCTCCCTCTGCCTGCTTCTCCCTCTGCTTGCCGCTCCCCCTGCTTGTGATCTTTCTCTCTCTCTCTGTGTCAAATAAATACATAAATAAATAAAATAAATTCCAGTGTCTCCATCTCATCATTGTTTTCAAGTTTCAAAGAGCCAGTTTTGCAACATACTGGGTACAGTTCTAGGCATTCTACTAGGACATAAAGTCTTGAGTCACTGCATAAGGCACCCTTATTAATAAACTCTCCCCTATCCAGCCTTATAGTCTGTCCTCCCTGATCCAGCTCCTTTAAGTTCCATTTCTAGGCAAATTCTCCCAGTTCCTGCTGGTACATATTTGCCAGGTGCTGCAGTGCTTTTTGTGAATAATCCCTTTCTTCACATAGCAGTATTTCTCTGCTTGGCTCATAATAAGACTTCCAATTATTGGTCTAGAAGCAATAAATAGAGACAAGGAAAGATCTTGCAGACAAGCATCATCTTGCAAGGCATCTGCCCTAAGTAAAGCATTTGCACAATTTCCAGGCAATCAGACACTAGTTTCCTCTATCAAGAGGAAGGGCTCCAGAGAATTCTGGCCCAGAGTATCCAGAGGAATCTGGGGAGTTAAGTCTTTAATCCCATCCACCCAACCATTCCCATCAGAGGTCGCAAGTCTCCTCTTCTTCCCCTTCAAGTCCCTGACTTTAGCCTAAGAAAACTTCTGAGCACTGAAGATCAAATGTGAGGTCTTGTTTTTCAGCTTAGTCTATCTACTCTGTCCACAGGAGATGAGACTACCTTTAAAAGATGCCAGGGAAGATTTCTGGCCTTCTTTCAAACCATGTTCTAAATTAATGGTTACCTGATCTGAGCCTGTTATTTTCTTCCTTCATGGCTCCTCTAACAGCTAACAAACCAACTTCAAAATTCTAATAATTACCATTGCCCCCCATAGATTGCCATTCAAGAGTTATTCTATAGGCCAGTGCATTTTCGTACACTTGTACACTATCCCAATTCATCAGAGGTAAGACTCTTAGTAATAATGATGTGAGAACATGCCAGAGATTATCAATAGCAACTGGGTCTTCATTGTCATCTGACCAGCAAGTGATCCAATTCTAGTACCTTATTCTGATCGTCTCCTTCCTTGCATCACTTCTAGGACCCACTGACTTAGGCTGGGTTCCTCCAAAACTAAGGATCTGAGTAGAGGTGGCATGTTTGAAAGGTAAAATGTGATATTGGGAAGTACCGGCAGAGGAATGGAGAAGTAAGACAGAAAGGGAAGGAAACTGTACCGAGCACTTTAAAGAGCAAAGTACCGCTGAGGACAACTGGAGATCAATCCCATAGGGGATCTCTGGGAAACATGTGGAATACACACCAAAGGGGTCCCACCCAAGAAGGCAGGGAAGCTAGGATGTTTGTCCTTCACCTCCCATTCCATTGGCTGAGGTCTCTTCCCTGAGCATGGGCCTGCCCTACATTCATTCAGATAAAGAGAAGCCACAGACGAGAACACAAGTGCTTCTGGTGAGGTTGGCTTGTACTGGATCATTCCAGAGCACCTAGGGATGTGGGTGAATCACCAATGGCTGTCAGCTATACCTTCTCTGACTTCCTTTCTAAGATAACACACACCCCTCCAATGGAATATCACTCAGCCATAAAAAAGAATGAAATCTTGCCATCTGCAACAACACGGATGGACCTGGAGGGTATTATCTCGAGTGAAGTTAAATCAGAGAAAGACAAATACCATATGATTTCACTTATATGTGGAATCTGAAAAACAAAACAAATGAGCAAACAAAACAAAACAGAAATGGTTTCATGGATACGGAGAACAATCTGGAGGTTGCCAGAGGGGAGGGAGATGGGAGAATGAGCAATATAGGGGCAAGGGATTAAAAGGTACAAACTTCCAGTTTTAAAATAAAGTCATGGGGATAGAATGTACAGCATAGAGAATATAGTTAATAATATTGTAACAACTTTGTATGGTGACAGATGATAGCTAGATTTATCATGGTAATTATTTCATAATGTACATAAAAGTCAAAGCACTATTTTGATACCTGAAACTAATACATTATTATCAAATGCCCTTCAAAGTAAGTAAATAAATAAAATAAAAGAACACACACCACATCATCACCCTTTACTCTTCCATTGTGTGTGTTTTTTTTTAATTATTCACAGTAGTATTTCTACCTGGAATTCTGTTATATTTATTTATAGTCTCCCTCCACCACATACGTATCCACTAGAATATAAGCCAGAGACCTCATGTGATTTATTCACTGCTATATGCTCCATGCCTAGAATAGTGCCTAAAACATGGCATGCACACAATAAATATTTTTGAGTGAATGAATAAAAGAAGTAGTATTTGCAATATGGCTTGAAAACACTCAGCCTCTGTGGTTAGGAAGTTAGGAAGAAGGAGGCCGGGGTTTCAGAAGAGGGGCTTATTGAGCAGAGCCATGAAGGATGAGCTTTTTTGCAAATATCTTCTCCCAACTTGTGGCTTGTCTTCTCATTCTTTCGACATTGTCTTTCACAAAGCAGTTTTTCGTTTTGATTAAGTCCAGCTTATGAATTATTTTTTTCATCTATTGTGCCTTTAGTGTTATATCTAAAAAGTCATCACCATAGCCAAGGTTATGTAGGTTTTCTCCAGTATTATTATTCTGAGGACTTTTTCCCCTCCTCTATCAATAATTTATTCTTTTTCATTGCTGAGTTCCATTGTGTGGGCGTATCGCAATTTATTTATTTACCTGTTGATGGATACTTGAGCTGTTTCATTTCTCTTAGGTCAATATCTAAGGGTTGAATGGTGGGTCATTTGACTGGTATACACTGAACTTTTAAGAACTGGTTCAGCTGTTGTCCAAAGTGATTATATCATTTCGCATTCCCACTAGTAGCGCATGAGAACTCCAGTCACTCCACATTCTCCCAAACACTTGGGGCCATTAGTCTTTTTAATCGTATCCATTCTATTAGCTGTACAAGGGTATCTCATTGTGGTTTTAATTTAAATTTTAATTTTTATGAAATTCAATTTATTGATTTTTTTCTTTTACAGTTTATGCATTTTGCGTGTGTTTAAGAGATCTGTGCCAAACCCAAGGTCACTACAATTTTCTCCTCTGTTTTTTTTTGTTTTGTTTTGTTTTTTGTAGAAAGTTTATAGTTTTAGCTCTTACATTTGGGTCTATGATCAAATTTAAGTTAATTTTTATATATGATCTGAGGTGAAGGTTGAAATTCATTGTTGCTCTCAGTTAAGATGTGTGCTTTTTCTAACTCAGGTGTGGGGTGATAAAGTTGAACATAGAGAGGATAGCACTGAGAGATTTAGAAAAAAGACTTGGTGATTGACTATAGCCTAGATTTTTCCAGGAGAGTCTTGATTTTTCATTTTCTGTCCTTTCCCCTCTCCCCAGCTTTTATTATTAAAAAAAAAGTTCAAACATACAGAGAAGTTGAGAAGAAATTTTATAAACGCCCTTATACCCACCATGCAGATTCAGTAGTTGTTAAAGTGTTTCCATATTGCTTTATTTAATTATCTTTCTGAACCATTTGAATGTAAATTGCTAAAACCAAGACACTTTACACCTAATGCTTCAACACACAATGTTAGGATACTCTTTTACATAAAATAGTACAATTTTCACATCCAAGAGAATTAAGAGTTATTCCCTATTGTCATATAGGATCCAGTCCTACTCAAATTTTCCCTAGTGTGGTCTCTAGTGTTTTCAAACCAGCATCCAACCAAGTTTCATCTACTGCATTTGATTGTTATGTCTCTTTAGTCTTTCTAAATCTAGAACTTCCCTCCATTGTTTTAAACATGTCTTGTAGAATGTACTATATTCAGGATATATTGCGTAATTCCATTTATATAAAATCCTGAAAAACGAAAACTAATCTATGGTGACAGAAAGCAGTTGATGGTCACCTGGGGATAGGGGCAGAAAGTGAGAAGGAGTGATGAATTGCAAAGGACCTGAGCAAACTCTTGAGGTGATCGTATGTGCATTATTGATTATGGTGATGGTTTCACAGCTGACAACATATGTCAAAACTGATAAAAGTGCACATTTTAAACGTGCCATTTATTGTACATCAATTACAACTTAACAAAGCTGTAAAAAGTTGGGGAGGGGCAGAATGTACAAATGAAAATAGTAAGACAGAAAATTTTAAATTGAGACTGTCCTGGAAAATCCAGGCTCTATAGGAATTGTGCTTATTATCAATCACCAAGTCTTCATCTTACCTGCTCCTGAATTTCTCTCCAATATCCTAGTTTCACTCCTATCCCTTTCCAGTAGATTTAGAAGAGGCATATAGCAAAAATACACCTTAAGTTTTAAACTATTTCCATGTAAGTGCTTGAGAATAAATTAAGAAAACATCGAAAACACATTTTAATTTAAAAAAACAGAAGAACAAATTTTCAGTAGCTCCCCCCTGCCATTGCCTCCCGAATTAGACAGAGGTCACAGAAAGATCTAAATCTCTTTTCAGCTTCTGCTCCCATTACTACCTATACATATTCCATCCCCAGACTGATGGGCTTGCCTGCCACTTGCAGACCTCATGCTGCCCCGTTGTTGCCCTTGGCCGCACTGTTCTTTCTGCTTGAGATGTCTGCTTTTCCCGGGTGCTCTCCTCCTCCTTCAACTGTCTGACAGTCAGAAACCCGCCTCATTCTTTAAGGCTTCTTACGGAAACTGCTGATTCTCACCCTAACCAGACACGTCTTCCTCCGCCTTGGACCACTGCAGTTTACCCTGCCCCCGTTGTCCTTTCCAGCCCTGGGACCAGGGTGAGGCCAGGGAGGCACCCACCTGAGATACGAATTTTAAGGGAGCAGCAAAAAACTCAATAATCAAGCATTTTTCGGATCAGCACCTTATCACGTTTCACTCTGCATTTGGTGGTCATCTCCTTAGTCTTTTTTAATGTAGATTTCCACCACCTTTTAAAAAATGTATCTTACAGAATGTACCATATCTAGTACATTTTATAATATTTGTATTATATATTCATGTGACATTATAAACATTTTTATAATGTTTATATTATAGCTTATATAAGCTTTAAAAACATTTAAATTAATGCAAAATATAGATGACGATACTTGATGATATAGAAATTTTACATGAAGACAGGATCAGGATGACGGATTTTTCCTGAGCCTCAGCCTCCAGTATGGCTCCAAGGGGCACTGGCTCATTCCCACAGTGCCTGAATGAAAGGACTTAGTATCCCGGGCAGCTCCCATCCTAAGGCCTGGCAGGTCGTGCATACCCATTCACGTGACCACAATTTTCTGCTGCTTCTATATAAAACTTCCCTCATAAAGGAAGGACAGAAAACAGCAGTTGTGATTAGATGTCTAAGGATAGAAAACTAACAAGGAAAAAGAGATGATAACAGGTTTGTAATCTAAGAGGATACAGATTGTCTCCTAGGCGAAGAACTTCAGCTGCACCCTGCATGTGAAGACAGACCGCAAGGGAAAAAACAAGTTATTACCTTAAATATTTCTCATTTTCAAATCTTTTTTTTTACACCAATAGCAATCATCCTGAATAATTGAAATCATCATGCCCCGTTCTTATCTTCAGTATAGAACTTTTTTGTCATACATAGATGCATTTCTTAGTATAAAATTAATAAATAAAGCCTCTTTCCAGATTTGCTTTATCATTCAGTTGTAGATTTCTTTCTTGCAGTAGTATTGAAAAGAATTGTCTGTTTGTGGGTGTCCACATTCTTTGTGATTTAATAACCATTTTGACCGTCCTCTTTTGTGGGTCTAAGACTTCAAAATAAAATCTGTGAAAGTATTTGCTGACAAGTAGGGTATCTCAGTATTCCCATTGTGTTCGTGTATTAATCACAGATTTAATTATTCATTTCTTCAGGCATTATGATGTCATCATATGTAGTCTCTTTTCTAATCTGGTTAAAACCAGTTTGGTTCTCATGACTGTAAATACACTATATAGTACAGAAAACCTCAAGGCTTAAAGAGGAAAAAAAAAAAACTCTAATGTAACTTACTGATCTGTTGTACATTTTCATGTTCTTAGCAGTATTGTTTCTTTTTTTTTTTTTAAGATTTTATTTATTTGCGAGAGAGAGAATGAGAGACACAGAGCATGAGAGGGAGGAGGGTCAGAGGGAGAAGCAGGCTCCCCGCCGAGCAGGGAGCCCGATGCGGGACTTGATCCCGGGACTCCGGGATCATGACCTGAGCCGAAGGCAGTCACTTAACCAACTGAGCCACCCAGGCGCCCCAGCAGTATTGTTTCTAATTATATACGTAATACTGCTTTGTTTGGTAATATAGCCTATTTCTAACATTGGTCTTAGCAGAATATAAATACCTTAAATTAGGATAAATAGTACCCTGCATTCATGGAAAACTTAAAACTACTATCAACTATAATGGAGATCCATCGCTTTAGTTCCATCTTAAGAGTGAATAATAAACAAGCTAAAAAAAAAATCCCCTTAAAATGTGAAGTATTTTTAAATGAAACAGACCTGATTTGAGGCTGGGACTAGATTCCTCATATTGTTCATCTAATGAAATCTAGCACATACAAGATGCATCTTGCCAGTTTGGGGGGAAGAAACCAATGAAAGAGTTGGAGGATGCCTTATATTTTCATTTGCAACTATATTACTGGTGATCCATAAATTATCTTTTGAAATTTCAACTACAACTTTAGATTTTATTACTGACTATAGGCAGAACTAAATTTCTGTATGTTAGTCATTAGGTAGGAAGGAAGATCTAGATATGCTCCAAGCTAAGAAAACAGGCAGAGACCTCCTTTTTGGGCAGTTGCTTTCCTCTTGCTTCATCAAATTTTGTAGTCAAAATTAGATCGGGATCTACGTTGTGAGCCAGAGAGCTCATTCCTGTTACACTAAAGAGAGGGAACTTGTGAGTCAGGAACCTGGTAAATCACTTGTGGATACCACTGATCTCAAGTTGATGACATAAGCAAATGATTTCCTCAGGGAAGAACAAGAAGACCTTCAACACGACAGGTAGAATACTTGTTGCCTTGGAAAAGCTGTTGTTGGGGACTGAATATCTGACAGTTCTCAAACTTAGATCAAGGGCAACAATCTTGCTTGTCTTGTCTACTGCAGTATACTCAGCACCTATCACTGTGCCTAGCCACGGTAGGTGTTTAATCCATATTATTGATGAATTTTTTAAAGTCTGTAGGTTGAAAATACACAAGGGACACTGAAGTGCATATTTCTAAGTGAAAGAGGCCAGTTTGAAAAGGGTGCATATTGCATCATTCCAACTATATGACATTCTGGAAAAGGGAAAACCACAAAGACAGTAAAAGATCAATTGTTGCCAGAGGTTCTGGGAAGGAGGGAGAGATAAACAGGTGGAACACAGAATTTTTATGGCAGTGAAATTCTTCTGCATGGTACTCTAATAGTGGATATATGTCATTACATATTTGCCGAAACCCATGGAATGTACAATACAAAGATTGAACCCTAATGTAATGTAATGTAATGTAATGGACCATAGTTACTAATAATGTATCCATATTGGTTCATCAGTTGTATCAAATGCATCACACTAATGCAAGATGTTAATAATAGGAGAAACTGGGGAAAGAGAAGGGAGTATGTGGAAATTTTTGGTGCTTTCTGCTCATTTTCTGTAAATCTAAAACTGCTGTAAAAAATAAAGTCTATTAATTAAAAATTCTTTGAAGCTTTATTGTGCCCTTTACTTCCACTCCAGGACAATATAAAAGAAGCTACCAGAAACTAGATGAATGAATGAATGAATATGGCACTTGAATAAATGTGGTATTGGGTATTGAATGAATTTGATATTCTTTAGAATCTATTTTGAGTAAATAAATTCCTACTGAGTGCCAACCAAAGCACCGCTAGGCAGTGTACAGTGTAGAAAAAAAGAAACTGCTCCTTATTCTGAGAACTACAAAGAAGAGCTTTTTATTCTCTTGACCACAAGATTCTTCAGGAGAGAAAATATTTGCCTGCCAAAGGAGAAAAAATAAAAACTTTAAGGAGTGTGACAATTAAGTAGGAATTTAAATACAGTTGACTGAGACAAAAACAAAGATTCAAAGACTAGGGAAATGTGTGAAGACAGGAAAAGCATCCCAGTAAAACTGAAGGTGAAACAATCCATGTTGTCTATAAATGGATGTGAGAATTATGATCTCCTGGAACAGTCAGAAAGCTTGAGTATGGTTTTGTAAGTCATTGGAGATACGCTATAGTCCCAAAGACACACACACACACAAGCTGTACTGTCCAAGGATCTCCAGGTTCTAGACAGTTGAACACAGCTTTGTGAGGTAGGAGAGAAGGAAGTATCTTATTTGATGTTTCCACAAAGCAATGCAAAACACAGGCTTATACAATTAGGACATCTTTCTCATCACCAAAAAGACAGAGAGGTAGTACTGCCCCTTCTTGCTTCCATACCCAATCCTCTGGCTAAGCTTTTGTGACTTCCTTCATTCTTCAAATCTGGTGATTTTTTTTTTAAAGATTTTATTTATTTGATAGAGAGAGACACAGTGAGAGAAGGAACACAAGCAGGGGGAGTGAGAGAGGGAGAAGCAGGCTTCCCGCCGAGCAGGGAGCCCAATGCAGGGCTCGATCCCAGGACTCTGGGATCATGACCTGAGCTGAAGGCAGACACTTAACGACTGAACCACCCAGGCGCCCCCAAATCTGGTGATTTTAAGCTGGCTTTACCTATACACCAATTGCAGTGCATCGAGTGGTAAAAAAGGGTGATAAAAAGAAAGCAATAGGGTTTACCCTAAATCCTAACCCACACAGGAGAGCTCCAACTTGAACATAGTGTTTGGGAACTATAGCCTACTCAAGATAGATATGAACGCACGCGCGCGCGCGCACATACACACACACACACACATACACACACGATCCCAAGATTCCAGACACTGGATAAACTTCTTAAAGGGTTGGACAACTGGGGCGCTAGGATGACTCAGCCGGTTGGGTGACCGACTCTTGGTTTCCACTCCAGTCATTGTCTCAGGGGTCGTGGAATCCAGCCCCACATCAGGTTCCCCATCCTGAAACTCTTAAGTCTTTTTTTAGGTTCTAGAAGATCTGTAGAAACACTAAAACTAAAAAGAGACAACAAAAAGTATAGGAATTTTAGTCCAACCTGCTGATGGTATTTAAGTCCTACCTTCAATTCTGAGGTCAGCCACAATAGAAGTATTTTCTAAATTACAAATTTTAAATAAAAACTCCACATGAATCAGAAATTTCTTCCTCGTGCAAATGATTTTGCTCCCAAAAAGAAAGAGCAAACCGGACAGAGGAGAACAAGGTATCAGAATCCTGATCTATTTGATGAGAAAACCCTGATCTTAGCATTTGGATACTTTCCAGAAGTTTTCTCTCTTAAAATTTACGCAGTTCCAATGAACAGCTCAATAGGATTTTTTTTTTTTCACTTTGGAAGTTATCCTAACCTTTATCTGAAAGAATGACCAAATGAAAATAACATGGATATCCTAAAGAGAAATGAAGCAGAGAGCTAGTCCTACCAGATACTAAAACATAAAAGCAATAAGAATTAAAACTTTGTGGTGCTGGTATAAGGATTGAACTGACAAACCCCTCAGTGGAACATAATAGCCTATAAATGGGTTCTAGCATGCATAAAATACATATTAAATGTTGTATCACAAATCAACTGGGAAGGAAAGATCACTTCATAAATTGTAATGGGTTGAATAGCTAGCAATTGAGAGAAAAATCAGCTCATACCTTCATTTCACATTATAAATAAAAAATAAAATTTGGGATATGTAGAGAAATGAAAAAGAAAAATCAAGCTTTAGATGAGCTAAAATAAAATATAATTAAATATTTTTCAAGTTGCTGGAAAAATATGAATTTCTAAGCCTGGAAACAGTTGATGAAATAAAAATTTGACAACATAAAAGCAAATATAATTTTGAAAGTTAAAATAAAAAGGCAAACTGCAAACTTGAAAACACTGTCACTTATGGGAAGGGACTAATAACTTTAAAGAGTTCAGATAAAGAGGGGCACCTGGGTGGCTCAGTCGTTGAGCGTCTGCCTTCGGCTCAGGTCATGATCTCAGGGTCCTGGGATCGAGCCCCACATCAGGCTCCCTGCTCTGCGGGAAGCCTGCTTCTCCCTCTCCCACTCCCCCTGCTTGTGTTCCTTCTCTCGCTGTGTCTCTCTCTGTCAAATAAATAAATGAAATCTTTAAAAAAAAAAAAAAGAGTTCAGATAAAGAGATATAAAAATTACCGAGATTCTACTAGATAAATCAGCAAAGGGCACGTGCAGAACATTTACAGAAGAGCTACTACAACTAATCTTAAATACAAAATTTCCCCAGCAGTTGTGATTTTACAAAGCAAAGAAGAAAATAAATATTTGTCATTTTCACCTATTAAACTGGTAAAATGAAAACGGGATGGTACTCATTAATGTAAAGAGAGAAAAATGTATATGCTTTATGAATGCCTACTGACATTTCACATGGACAAAAGCTTTTAGAAAGTAATAAATTTGACAAAATGTATCAACAAGAAAAGAAGATCTCATGCCCTTTTATCTAGGGTCCCTTTTTTGGAGATGAAGAAAACAAAAGGTATAGAAAAAGCCATATGCCGTAGGATGGTCATAGAATATTATTCATGATTATAAAAGATTGGAAACAACCGATTTATGAAACAATCAAATTGTTTCAGTGAAGTAGAGAACTTGACAATGGTAGTTTGAACAAAAATATTAAATGAATAAAATATACATATAGTGGAATATTACTCGGCAAAAAAAAAGATTATGTAAATTGAATGACCATGCAGTACACTTACTGGTTGTTTCTTTTTCTTTTTTTTTTTCTCCCTACTCTGCCCAGCATGGTTACAAATCTCGCAGTAGCAATATTCCTTTCCTTTGCAGAATCCTTCCCAATCTTGCATGATCCTGGTGGGGATGTATGTCATGGTAAACCAACTTCATCTCTGCCAACTGGTGAGTATATGATGCAGGTTGGACTAGTGACAATGTAACATCTCCCTGTACATGGTAACTGGTCAAAGAAAAGATACATTTTTCTTGCCTGACCAATTTGAGTCTTTTCCCAGATTGTTCCAAACTGAAGATAGACAGAAGCTGTCTTCCATTTGGAGGACCTCAGGCTACTGGCAGCTGTACCCCCGGTTGGCAGGATTCAAGAGTTGCAGAGGAGAGGGTGGGAAGCAGAATTAATGAGAGAGAACAGAAACATCTGAGGACATCCTCTGGACCCCTGGGTATAGCCCTACCTAAACTCCCTGTACTTCCCACTATACATGAGCATTCCTGACAAATGGTTTGGAATGGTTAAGCTGATTTGAGTTGGGATTTGGTCCTTAGCATTTGTGTCCTCACTCATGCAGAAATAATTTTTGTATATTAGCTTTGGTAACTGGAGTACTCTTAAGAATGTAGGTCAGATATATCACTGCTCTGTGTAAAATCTTATAATAGCTTCACTTTGCTCTTAGACCAGGAAATAATCTCTTTACCATGTTTTCTGAGGTCCCAGAGGATCCTCTTTTCCTCTCTCTTACACACACACACACACACACACCCTCCTTTCCTTCCCCCAACTCATCTTCATCCATGTTCCTCTTGCTCATTTACTCCATCCACATTGGCCACTTTTCTGTTCCTCAAACAAAGTTCATTCCTGTCCAGTTTCCTTGTCCTCACTGCATCAGGTGTGAGAAGGATCTGGCTCAGACAGTCAGAAGGCTGATTCTTTCTTGTCGATCAGGTTCTATCTCAAATTACATTTTTGTGAGACCTTTCCTGACTACTCATTCTACATCGGTCTCCTTTATTTACTTCCCCTTATCTATGTCCATTTTAAATTACCTAATTTGCTTGCCTTCTGTTTTAGAATGAAAGAAAATTTTAGGATAAAACCTTATATGCACACTGAGATTGAACTAGGAAACAATAAGCATATGAGAAAATATATCAGATTTGTAACATGAGGGTCATGGGGATTGATTATGTCTGATTTCTTTCATCTTTTTTTTTATTTCCCAAATTTTCTGTAATGTATTTATGTTGTTTGATTAAGACATTAGAAAAAAAGCCATATGTTCTCCAGAACCCACCAGCTTCCTAGCATTTTTATGAAAAATTTCAGTTAGCCCAGTCTAAATTTTCAGAAACTATAATGACAGGTTTTGCTAACAGCTAGCCTCAGAAAAATCTCTCGGTTCAAAAGAGAAAGAAATTAAAAGGAGCATTGGACATGACAGTACTCCTAATCATAAAAGATACATTTGCATTGAGTCATTTTGAAAGCTGCTAAGCACAAAATAGAACCGTGATGGGTTTTCTATACATACACCTAAGCTCACATCAAGACATATCAAAGATCAGATATAATAATAAGAGTTGTTAGAATTATTTGTCCCCATGCCATATCCACATACATAATGAAAAGGGTCCCTTATTTATTATCTGTAACATGGGAGTAGTTAATTGAGAATAAATAGGCTAAGGCCTAGGAACTCTATAATTTTTATTTTTAAAGTGGTATTTACAGTTTTTAAAACTGTAACCCTCCGTAAAAGTATTCCCAAAGCCTAAGGTGATCACATCTATTTCTCAATCTCCACAATGACCTTCTCCTTGAAATCACATTTCTTTTTTTTTTTTTTAAGATTTTCTTTATTTGTCAGAGAGAGAGAGAGCACAAGTAGGGGGAGCAGCAGAGGGAGAGGGAGACGCAGGCTCCCTGCTCAACAAGGAGCCTGATGCAGGACTCGATCCCAGGACCCTGGGATCATGACCTGAGCTGAAGGTAGACGTTTAACTGACTGAGCCACCCAGGAATCCCTGAAATCACATTTCTTTTTATCCCCAGTGCTCTTCTGGCTCTTTGGTACACATACACATGGACCTTAGTGCTTCTGCCCTTCTAGAGATCCCATAATCACCCTTGCTGGTTTATTTGAGAGTCTCACCTGTTTTTCAACCATCCAGTCTCAACGTGATGGATAACTTCGTTCACTGTTCCCACGAATAGTTATGGAGTGCCTCTACGTGGTAGCTCCTGGGTGGAAACAAGGCATTCTTCCCCTCTTAAAATTCACAATGTACTGGGAAAAACAAGTGAACAAAAACAAAAAAATATAAAATTGGTTAGGTTTTAGGGAGGAAATAACTAGGATTTACTCCTAAGATGGTCAGGAAAGGCCCCCCTGGAAAGGTAAGTTGAGATCTGAAGTGTAAAGAAGAGTCCACCTGGGGCAGAAAAAAGCAAGTTTATTTAAAGGTGACGGTGGCTGGAACATCATAAGCAAGGGGCTAAGAGGCATGAAATAAGATGAATGTGTTTAGAAGACGCCAGATCAAGCATGACCTTATAGGTTGGCTTTTATTTAAAATGCAATTTAAAACAGTTGGAAGGTTTTAATCTGAGAAATAACATATCCAATTTACTTTTATTCTTGTTTTATTCTTTCCCTTTATTTACTGGTTTTCAAAATAATGAGTAAGTTTCTCAGTATCTAAACGATATAAACTTTACAATTGACATTGATATTCATAAAATAATTGAGATTTTGATCAGGATTGTGTTGAATCTATAAACAGGTTGGGGAAAAACTGACATCTTGACAATATTGAGGCTACCTGTCCATGAAGATGAAATATTTCTCCATTTATGTATTTTTTTGTTTATTTTTTTAAAAGATTTTATTTATTTATTTGACAGAGAGAGAGCACAAGCAGGGAGAGTGGCAGGCAGAGGGAGAGGGAGAAGCAGGCTCCCTGCTGAGCAGGGAGCCCGAGGATCCCAGGACCCCGAGATCATGACCTGAGCCAAAGGCAGACACTTAACCAACTGAGCCACTCAGGCGTCCCCCTCCATTTATTTAGATCTTTGATTTCTTTCAGCAGAGTTTTATAGTTTTACGTATATAGAACTTGAACATATTTTGTTAGATTTATACCTAAGTATTTCTTTTGGTGTTAATGTAAATGGCATTGTGTTTTTTTTGTTTATTTCTTTGTTTTTATTATGTTATGTTAGTCACCATACATTACATCATTAGTTTTTGATGTAGTGTTCCATGATTCATTGTTTGCGTGTAACACCCAGTGCTCCATGCAGAACGTGCCCTCTTTAATACCCATCACCAGGCTAACCCATTCCCCCACCCCTCCCCTCTAGAACCCTCAGTTTGTTTCTCAGAGTCCATAGTCTCTCATGGTTCATCTCCCCCTCCGATTCCCCCCCCTTCATTTTTCCCTTCCTGCTATCTTCTTCTTCTTCTTCTTCTTTTTTTAAACATATAATGTATTATTTTTTTCAGGGGTACAGGTCTGTGATTCAACAGTCTTGCACACTTCACAGCGCTCACCATAGCACATACCCTCCCCAATGTCTATCACCCAGCCACCCCCTCCCTCCCACCCCCCACCACTCCAGCAACCCTCAGTTTGTTTCCTGAGATTGAGAATTCCTCATATCAGTGAGGTCATATGATACATGTCTTTCTCTGATTGACTTACTTCGCTCAGCATAATACCCTCCAGTTCCATCCACGTCATTGCAAATGGCAAGATTTCATTTCTTTTGATGGCTGCATAATATTCCATTGTATATATATACACCACATCTTCTTTACCCATTCATGTGTCGATGGACATCTTGGCTCTTTCCATAGTTTGGCTATTGTGGACATTGCTGCTATGAACATCGGGGTGCACGTACCCCTTCGGATCCCTACATTTGTATCTTTGGGGTAAATACCCAGTAGTGCAATTGCTGGGTCGTATGGTAGCTCTATTTTCAACTTTGGCATTGTGTTTTTATTTCAAATTCACTGCTGACATATAAGAAAGCAACTGGCTTTCTTTTGTATATTAACTTGCATCCTGCAATCTTGCTATAATCACTAATTAGTTCTAGGATTTTAAAAAATGATTCTTTGGGATTTTCAACGTAGGTAATGACTTAGTATCCTTCAAAGGTTTTACATATGCATGTTTAATTATTTGAATTCATTTTATTATGAATTCTTGGATCTAAACGCCTTAATCTGTGTCAATCTCTTGTGATTATTATTTTTACCAATATATAATTATCTCATATGGCCAGTGGAAGTCTCTGCAGGTGGATTCCTGAGTCCTTCTGACATGTCCTTAGTAGTCTGAGATTGCTTCACTGCTCACTGGTATGGTAAGACGTTCCAGGCTAGTCTTTGACATTTCTTGAGCCAGACCTTTAATCAGTTTACTCTTCAAGGAGCTCCTCTTATTGGTAGTCCAGATGGACCATCACACCATCTTCTAGTCCATTTCTCAAATTACATTCAGCTTGCTTTTATTCCGTTCTCCATATAAAAGTAAGGATGATTTTAAAATCACACCCAGAGAGGTGCCTGGGTGGCTCAGTCGTTAAGCGTCTGCCTTCGGCTCAGGTCATGATCCCAGGGTCCTGGGATCGAGCCCCACATCGGGCTCCTTGCTCCGCGGGAGGCCTGCTTCTCCCTCTCCCACTCCCCCTGCTTGTGTTCCCTCTCTCTCTGTCTCTCTGTCAAAAAAATAAATAAAATATTTAAAATAAATAAATAAATAAGTATCATACCCAGAATTGTAACTCCTAAATACCATTTCCCAATAAAAGACCCCTTAGAGAAAAGACAGACTCAAGAAAAACTTTCCAGTTTTGGGTGAAGACTGATTGGGGGGCTATCAATATCTGAATAATGAACCTTCTGAGGAAGATTTGAAGTGGGATATTAAGTCACTGCTTCAGAATGACAGAGGTCTAAATTTCAAAGATATTGTATAAACAATGTTTCTGAAACTCTCATGCCCTTAGTAACTGTTTACATTACTTTGTATACTCTTCCAGTCCTTGTTGACTAAGTCTACAATTTAAAAGTTGCAAGCAATATGTTCATTCTGCTTTCTGGCCTGCATCTTTCCATGTAGATAATCACTTGAAAAGATATTTAATCATGTTAAGATACACTAATTGACTTATTTTCTTATTTTGGGTACTTTGCTTCCGATTTTTTTATTATTGTGTGCCAGTTAAGACTTTGGTTATAAGCAACAAAAGGTGATTCAAGTTACTTTAAGTTGAAAGGGTAATTTATTACAAAGATAGAGGGGTGTGTCATGGAGTCAAAGGGTAGAAATGCAGTTTGGGCGTCTGGAAGGAGCCAGAAAGTTGACAGTCCATTCTTTTTTTTTTTTTTTTTTTTAAAGATTTATTTATTTATTTATTTATTTGAGAGAGAGAGAATGAGAGAGAGCAAGCACATGAGAGGGGGGAGGGTCCGAGGGAGAAGCAGACTCCCTGACGAGCAGGGAGCCCGATGCGGGACTCGATCCCGGGACTCCAGGATCATGACCTGAGCCGAAGGCAGTCGCTTAACCAACTGAGCCACCCAGGCGCCCCTGACAGTCCATTCTTTGTTTATCTGTTTTTCTTGGTGAATCTGCTTCATTCTTCTTTCCTTTACTCTGATTGTCTGTCCTTGCAGGGGAGTAGAGTTACCTCATAGTTTATTGTATCACTCTGACCACATACAGAGATTAACCTGCAATTTTCCGTCCCAGTTCCACATCCTGGCTTGCATTAGATCCAACCCTGATTGAGTTGGAGATCATGAGGGGGATTGCCCACTACAAACATGGATGTCAGGGCCCCACCTCTGGGGAAGGGAGGGAGGAAGGAGTTCCCACAGAAGAGAGGCTAGCTCACGGGCTGGGCTGACCCCTAAAAGACGTCACTACAACTTGAATAATGCCACTACGAACAAGTTTGTGGAAGTTACTTTTGTTCTTTGTCCTTGGAGCATGTTCTTCAAGGGGGAATTAGTGGGTCTCAGAGTAGGAACAGTTCATGACTTATCCTTAGACAATGTGAACTGGGCCACGCTGAGACAGGAGAGGAAATAAGGGTGTTAGGAAATACTGGTCTGGCAGCTCTCAAGAGACTTCCTTATCTCCGTGATAGGCCTTTTAAGTCATTGCGGTTCCACCCTCAGAAAGCACTAGAATGAACACACTCTCTTCACATTCCTTCTGCTTTTTATCTTTTGTCCCTTCGGTAGTATTTTTTGAACAGAAGCTTTGAGAGGACAATAAAATCCAATGCTCCTGGAGTAGCATCACATTCTTAAAGGGAGTTATGAACTTGCAAATTAAATTCTTCTCACAAACAAATACCCCACATCCTCTCATCTTTCCTGTTGGTCCCCTTTTCCAGTCCTTTTCACATTTTTCTGGCCCTTGCCACCCTCTGTCTCCTTTCTCCCCTCAGTCTGAAGATCTGAACCATGTCCCTCCAGCATACAGTACTGAGAAATTCCCAACAACTTAAGCTATTAATTGCTCGGGGTAAATGGTCACTGTCAAGGATATTGACTACCTGAGTACTTTGCATTTGTCACATTTTAAACAAAATTACGTTGTTCTTTTTTTGGTTGAGGCCAGAATTTTAATGTATCTTTGGATTCCTTAATTCATGAATTTGGGAACTGGACAGGAGTCCGTTCAGGACAGCAGGAAGTCGGGGGCAGGGAGTGGATAAGCTAGAGAGAACCAGGACAGAGGATGTCCCAGGTCAACACTGTCCTGGCTGATTCGCAAAAGCCACACACAGGAGGGAAGGGAGTGAGGTCGGCCAGTAAGATGGGAGGCAGTTCACTGACCCAGAAGAAATGACAAAGTGTGGCCTCCGAGCAGGGCAAGCTAGCTACGGAAACTAAGCGTCCTGAGTGGGCAAGAAGGCAAGATAAACTTGGAACCCAAGTGTCCAGATAGAGGGTCCAAGGCATGGATGAAAAATACGTCCAGTTCCAGGGGCCAGAAGGATAACCAGAGAGGTTTGGCTCCATACATCAGCATTGAGAGAAGTAGTCACCATGTGTTTTCAGTATATTCTAATTCCCCCAAATTGCCTTTTTTCTTCATTCTATTGCAATGTTCCCATGTTGCCTATTTAAAATTGTACCATTCACAACGGTGCTGTCAGAACATGGCTCTTGGTTCTCATCCTTTGTCTTATTTTTAAGTGCAAGTGACAAGGGTTGGCACAGCCTGGCAAGTGTGTTCTTGTCCACAGTAAGGTGGCCCTCTGCCGATGAGGGGGCAGTGTCCCCTGGAGGATCCCTCTGTTCCCAAAGGGGTTCTTCCGTAGGTACAATGGGAAAGTTAGGAGCCCTTTCCTATATCATTCATTGTTTGACATAATCCCACCTAATTTTAAGGGTATAAAGGGAATGGCAGCTGGTTTCTGAGTTTGCAGAGAAAAGTGCTAAAAGCTAATAAATAGTTGGGAAATTGTCTTGGAGTCCATGGCATGAACAAGGCACTAATGTATAATAGAGGAGCTTTTAACTGTTCTGGGAACACTCTACCAGTGTGTTAGAGAGATGGTTGGCTATTGTTTTTTTGTTTTTTTAAATTAAAGAATAGCAAAAGCCTCTCTCTAGTAGTTTTTGAGGGAGTGCTGTGGGCAAATTACACAAGAGACGGGGAGGGGAGCGCATGAGCACCATTAAGCAGCTGTCCATTAGGGAACATTTAATTTAAAATAAGATAAGCATCCATTGTACTGTAAAACAAATATTTTTGCAACATTTCTATCCCTGCCTCCTTACGTTGCTGTTTTCAGACTTTGCTAGAATGTAGGATGGAAAAACAATGTGAAGCTCAGATAGAATATGGCTTGATCCCATTCATCAGGACTGAGGGAAGTATTTGGCATGTGTTTTCAATACATTATAATTCCCCAAAAGTGCCTCTTTTCTTCACTTTATTGTAATTTCCCCTATGTTGCCTTATTTAAAATTGTACAATTCATAAAAGATTAATGCTTGCTCCAATGAATATGCTCAAATTTCTCATTTGACATAGAATTACATGTGCTTCTGTCTTTGTTAGTAACTAACCCCCTTTGGGTCCTTAATTCTTAATAAATATTAAGTGGTGTATTGGCTTTTATGTTTTTGACTAGAAATTACATGACCATGCATATTCTCAAATAGTGCACCTTTTTGGATAATGTGCTTTTGTAGTAATGAATCAAAACAGATTTGTATTCAAATGCTCCCATGAGTTCAGAATAGAGAGAAAGGGATTCTAGGATCTTTAAGACACTGGGGAACTGTGACTCCGCAATGGAATTGAGTCAAATGAAATCTCTGGGATAAACTGAGGAATGTTTTTCTAACCATTAATTCTGGAAGTAAAAGGAGAATTTTTTTTAAAGGAATATCTCAAATGAGATATTATTAATTATAACAATTATTTCAACTACTCCAGGTTATGTATGATAACTGAATCCATCAAAATGAACATAATGGACTCTGATTTAACTAGATTGGACCACAGTTTTTCAAAGCAGTGAACTCCAACTAGTATTTAGTAGGATTTTTTTTACTATGCTGCTGACCTACTTTCAGACGTGGGCTCACAAATCCCAGGCCCCTTAGGAGAGTAGGAAGAAAAGTTAACTTGCTTATATTCTGCAATTTATTACACCAATTTATGGTCCTTCAAGTCTGGGCAGGGGATGGGCTGTTCTTGTTTTATAGAAGAACCTTTTTGTCCTTTGTTGGGGACGTTTCCAGCAATTTAACAATTGACTCTAATAGAATCTTATGAATAAAACTAATGAAAACATGAAGAAATGAACTCTAGAGACCAAACATACAGTAGCTTATTGTTCACTCTCTGGAGAATGGAAATACCTTCTCTAACAAGGTACAATGGTGCAAACAGGAACTAACACTCGAGTTTCAACGAATAAGGCATTCAGGGTCAGGAGAAGGTCTATATTGCTGACCTTAATCTGGTCAGTAAAAATAAACTCCATAAAGCGGTATGAGCCGAGGTAAATGATTCAGCTTTGGGCTGTGTTCAGATGAGTATTAAAATTGTTTTAAGAGAGAAACAAACTACAAAATCTAGTTCTTTGTGCTTTGACTCATCTCCATATTTTTTTGAAGGAGCTATATATAATATGTAGTGTTTTCTCATTCACTAAGGCCAATCCTTATTTTGCCTACTCTCTTGGATTCTGGGGAGTATATGGGAAATGTGAAAAAGAAGAATTGGTACTATTGAAATACCTAGATGGGCTTTTTTTCCCCCCAAAGATTTATTAATTTATTTGAGAGAGAGGGAGAGCTCAGAGCCTGACGCAGGGCTCCATCTCATGACCCTGAGATCATGACCTAAGCTGAAATCAAGAGTCGGACGCTTAACCAACTGAGCCACCCAGGTGCCCCCCTAGGTAGTTTTTCATTACCAAATTCTTATATCAAGACTTTCATTGGAGTTGCAGTCACAGAGTCTGGAAAATCACTTCAATTCTTTGAGACTCAAAGTCTCATCTGAAGTCCTCATCTATAAGATAGAGGGGTGTATGCGATCAGTGTTTACCTGAGTGTGTGACCCCCGCCCCATGCCACCAATAGTACATGAGAGAATTTTAGATGACAAGTGTTTTTTTTTTTAAAGATTTTATTTATTTATTCATGAGAGACAGAGAGAGAGAGAGAGACAGAGGCAGAGGGAGAAGCAGGCTCCCCGCGGAGCAGGGAGCCCGATGCGGGACTCGATCCCGGGACTCCAGGATCATGACCTGAGCCGAAGGCAGTCGCTTAACCAACTGAGCCACCCAGGCGCCCCTTAGATGACAAGTGTTTTAATGTATGTACTTATTTTACTAGCCTATCAGACCTGTAATGTTTATGAATATTACTGCTTGGAAGTAAAGTAGCTATTATGTTTGTTTTTTTTTTAAACAGTTGACCTAAAGAAAAATATTAAGTAAGTGATATAGGAATATGACAAAATAGTGACATGTTATTTTTGCATGGGTCTCATCTAGAATATACTAGACTGGATATAATCCCTGAGATATGTTTCAGCTCTAAGTCTGAACTGTCTATAATTTTTAAGCCTTTGTTCCAAATGTTACTCATGTTACCCATAACAGAGAAGCCAACATTAAATAAAACAGAGGTTAATCAGCAAAAGTGGAAAGAAAGAAAACCAAAGTGCTTGATAATTCTTAGGCTTGATCCTCATGCAAGAGTTAAAACTGGATACATTTCCTTTGATCTTGCCATAGAATTTGCACTTATCTGTCTGAGCTGCTTCATGCAACACTTTATAAAAGCCTTTAAAAAGACCCCCAACTTGAATTATGAATTCTGTAAATCTGCCCCAAATGTTTATATTAGGATCAAAACTGGTGTTCTAAAAGAGTTGCATATTCTGTTTTGGTTGTCCTTTAACTGCTTGTTGGACCAGAAAGATCATAATATACATACTAACTTTATTTATTGGGTACCCAGCAATGGCCTTCCACTTTATAAACTTTGCCTTATGTAATCCTCACAACAACCCTACAAAAGAGGCATTATTTTCCCTATTTTCAGGGTAAGAGACTGTAGTTCTTTGAGATTCCTAACTTGTTAACTATCTTACCCAAGGGCTCACAGCGAGTCTGTGGTGAGCATTTTAAAAAAATGCTACTCAGGTCTGTCCCCTTTCTACGCCCATGCTTTTCCCACAACATGGAAGTTTTAGGTAAGAGTTTTAAGGAAACATTTCTTTCTCTCTACGTGTGAAATAAAGAGCTCTTTGGCCTTGACTAAGAAAAGCTTTTGGAAGAACTCAAATTCCCTCGATCGGACACTTCGGCTGAAGTTGCAATGACAGGGTGGACCCTTTCTTGAAAGAAAGCAGTGGTTATCCTGGAGATCTGCCATCTCTCTTGACAGCTTATGCCTCATTCTGGGGTCCCTGGATTGCCACTCTTCCTCCGCCTCTGCAGAGAACCACCCGCCCCTCACCGGGATGAAAGCTGGCATCTTCTATTACTGCTTTACTAATCTTTCTTCTGCCACAGTTTATCTGTCTGGATCCCCAGCTCAGTGCCTATTCTCTCACTCCCTTTCCACCAACTTAACTCAGCAAAAAGGGACCCCATGGTTTGCCAAACCTGTACAACCCTCCATTACCCCCCCCCGGAGCCCCCCCATCCCGTCAACCTTTCCTCCCCGTTTATCATCAAGGAGTCCTCTCTGGAATGCTCTAAGGACTCAAAGGAAGACAGCTATTCATTCCTTGAGAATTCTCTCTGTCATCCGAAATCAATATGGGAAGATCGGAAGTTAGAAATTATATCTGCAAATAAAATTATCAACCTCTTGATCCTTCCAAAAAAAGTTTTTATATAAAGTAATTTTTTTAACCACAGTAAAAGAAGTATCTTATCAAGTGGGGGAATAAAACTCAAAACATTGACAGTATTTAGAAAGCCGTCTTATTCATAAAGGTGCTAAGGAGAGAAGGGAGCTCCCTCTAAGCATACCTTGTTTAAGACACAACGGCCTCAGTTACAGACAGCTGACAGGTGCTCAGAGCAGTTGCTCAAGGACAAACAGCCCGGCAGAGAAAATATGAATGTAAGCCCTTGGTTTAATCCCACTCCCAATTTTCTCTGTTATCAGCACCTTTCCCATTCACAGGTCAAGTCCTAAATGAGCCTGTGTCATCAGGGGACCTCTCCACAGCCAGACCAACCCACCACTTAATTTCAATAAAGGAGGTTGCCATTTTGCAAGTTAAAAAATGGCCAAATATCACCGAATCCGACCTATGTATTTTCTTCCCATCGAAGGAAGGTAATGCCCTTGCCTTGTACTTGGTCTCTGTTTCTTTCATTTTCAAGGACGACTCTTCTAGATTGAACCTTTGCAGGCCAACCACCATCCAGACACCATCTTTAGTGCAGACGGGTCCCTGGACTTTAGCTTGGGTAGGAGCGCTGCTCTGTGACCGATGTTCCTGCCCAACTTGCTTGGGAGAAGGTTTTAACTTTAAAGGACCATATCCTAAGAAAAGTCGGGGACAGGGTATTCCTCAAGGAATTCCCACCACTAAACAGGCTCTGGGCCCCAGAGGCCACTTGGTGCACACATACACCCCCAAACACAGACAACCTCATCTCTGCTATGGACAATGCACATGGACATTTTCTATTATTTCATTAAAAAATGCCAGTGGGTACCCACTAAATTTATTTTGTGACCCCAAAATGGGTCATAACTTACTGTTTGAAAAATACTTCTCTGAGGCCTTCTGGATAAATTATTTGAATACAAGTAAAAACTAATAAATGCTCCCCTCCCCCAGAGACTTGCTTTCTGAGTGCCATGACTAGTCTTTCTAGCCCTGCCTCAATCCTTTTGTCACTCTGGCTCAGGGTTTCCTCATCCAGGCGACTTGACAACCGCTCTGGGAATCTTGCCTTCCTTAGGCTTCCACTCCCCGCATCCACCCCCGGCTTCCTGTCCAGAGTTTCTTGCCCCTTCAAAATCTGTGCATGACCTTGATATGAAGTGGTAGCTTCAGGGATTCATCAGTTTGCCGTGTTAGTGATTCCATGTTTCCAATCTTGAAAATTTGAGATATATTTGATACAGTTTATCTTCACAAAGAGCGCCACACACAAACAAGTGAACCCTAGTCCCAACATCATAACTATCAATTACGAAAGACACTGAGATTGAGAAATGGCAAAATTATACTTCTCAAGTATTTTTTTCAATGTCTGTTCTATTTTCCAAGATTTAAAAGAAGTCAGAATTTTTCTTCATAGCTTTTCTTATAGATTGTAGTATTTATTTGTGGTTATTTGGTCAATCACAATCTCCTCTCCATTAGATCCAAGTTGGGTGAGATCAGAAACTCCTTTGATCACTCCCCAGCACCTAGCACAAATGCTTGGGATGTAGTAGGTTTCAGTAACTACTTGTTGAGTGAGTAAATGAATGTGTCCTTTAAGAAGACTTCAGTAAGATCTCTTTTTCCACAAAGGCTTTTGAACTTTCTCTCATGCCTTATAAACTAGAATACTGAGTATGAATTTTCACTGAATCAAAAAATACATGTACAGCCCTATAGGTTTGAGTTATTTTTAGGGTCCCACTGGGTTATACTCCCCCTGCAAAATAAACACATGAGCATCCAACCCCAAATGTACTTCCTCATAATAACAGCTGCCATCTTGCCTAGCTCATCGTAACTCCAGGAGGTGGGTGCTGGTATTACTGCCCATTATACAGAAGAGGAAATTGAGGCTCAGAAAGGCTTAATCCAGGCCTCTGGATTCCATGCCATTTTGTCTTTATTCTACCCTTTTATGTAGCATCTTGTCATCTTTTTAAAAAAGTGGTGTTTTTTTTAATCTCTCCATCCTTCTGAAAATCTTTTTTTCTTAATTTTTTTGACAGATTTTATTTATTTATTTGAGAGAGAGAGAGAGTGTGTGTGAGAGAGACAGAGAGAGAGAGAGAGCACAGAGGGAGAAGGAGAGAGAGAAGCAGACTCCCCGCTGAGCAGGGAGCCTGACATGGGACTCGATCCCAGGACCCTGGGATCATGACCTGAGCTGAAGGCAGACGCTTAACTGACTGAGCCACCCAGGTGCCCCCATCCTTCTGAGAATCTTTTGTGCAAAGAGAACATTAAGAAATGTCATGGAAGGGGCACCTGGGTGGCTCACTTGGTTAAGTGACTTCCTTTGGCTCAGATCATGATCCCGGAGTCCTGGGATCGAACTCTACATCGGGCTCCCTGCTCATCAGGGAGCCTGCTTCTCCCTCTGACCCTCTCCCCTCTCATGCTGTTTCTCTCTCTCTCTCTCTCAAATAAATAAATAAATAAAATCTTTAAAAAAAAAGAAAGAAATGTCATGGAAGGGGGCTACTGGGTGACTTAATCGGTTAAGTAGACTCTTGATTTTTGGCTCAGGTCATGATCTCAGGGTCATGAGATTGAGCCCCGTGTCAGGCTCCAGTGGGCATGGAGCCAGCTTAAGATTCTCTCTCTCCCTCTCCCTCTACCCCTCCCTCCCCACTGTTTCTTCTACTCTGGAAAAAAAAAAAAAAAGAGTCATGGATGGAAAAGGAATGAGCTTCAAAATCAGGTTATTTCAAAAGAGAATGTGTAATGTCATCATGGAGCGGCTCCTTAAAGATGTTTACACAAGTTTTGAATGTGCCATTTTAAAACTGTGTCTTTTCTCAATGCAAGTAAATGATCAGTCTTTCAAATAGCATCACTACTGCCTGATCTTAGGTTATGTTCTTTCAAATATAAATGGATATCACAGTGATTGAGAGGAGAAGTAGCTGGTACTAAAATAAAACATCTAAAATGAAGAAGAAGAAGTAATTTGTAGTTAAAAAAAAACAGTATTCTAAACAGTTTTTAAATTTAAAAGGGAGTTTTGTTCATCTGTAATTCTATGAATAATTTCTACCTTGGAGCATGGAAAGGGTTCTTGAGATATATTTTAATCTGCAAGCTCTATGCCTTTCATCTTGCCAGTTCCCTCTAATTGAGTGGCTAGAGTGTGCAAAAGGTGTTAAATGGGGCTCAGGGGAGCAGGGGCTGAGTCTTCTGATTTTTACAAAAGCAGTGGCAATTTTTTATTACTTTTTTTCAGTTATTTGCATTTCAAAAGGACACATATCCGGATATTGTTTTGTCTCTCATAATTGATCATCACAGTGAGGTGCTTTAAGAATCTGGCTGGCAGAGGGGCGCCTGGGTGGCTCAGTCGTTAAGCGTCTGCCTTCGGCTCAGGTCGTGATCGCAGGGTCCTGGGATCGAGGCCCACATCGGGCTCCCTGCTCCACGGGGAAGCCTGCTTCTCCCCTCCTTCTCCCCCTGCTTGTGTTCCCTCTCTCACTATGTCTCTCTCTGTCAAATAAATAAATAAAATCTTTATAAAAAAAAAAAAAAAGAATCTGGCTGGCAGCAAACACAGTGACCACCCAAAGCACTCAATAAATGCTTAGTGAGTAAAAACTGATGTTAAGATTGACCTCAGTGAGCACCAGGTTAGAGGCTGATGAAGATCAATCCACATTGCTTTTGCTCTTTGCTTTTCTTGCCCAACCCTACCTTTGACCTCGGGAACTAAATTGAGATTCTTTCTGCTGGTTCATGGTGGAAAGGTGCCAGTAATTAAGTAACAAAGTATTTACTGATAACATTAAGGCAACTGCTTTGCAGCCCCCACCCCACCCCCCACCGCCCCCATGGTTGATTTCCACCTGCAGTCAGTCCAGCTGGGGCCTGGGCAGCAGCCAGGGAAGCCAAGGTGGTCCAGCCCCTCCGACCATCCGGAGAAACAAACCCACGGAATCATGGTTAGGTGTACATAATCAAAGCGGGAAATCATGCAGATAAACAATGCTGCTTTGATAGCCAACTCTAATCTTGTCCCAAAGAAGTTAGGGAATAAGATGAAAAGTAGATTTTAGAGTTTCAGGGGTTGGTTATTTTGTGGTACTAAAGGAGCAGTGGGAAAAGACATATGCACACAGATGGGGAAGACCAGTTAGAGTTCCTCCCACTGCCTCACTGTGGGGTCTGGGGTCATTTCTCACCTGCCTGGTCTGGGAAGTTCCCATCAGCCAAAAAAGTGTGTACCTGTTGAGCAGAAACCATAGAAACCTCAGTTCCTTACATTTCACCTCATGGGAAATCAATCGTTTTCCTTCCTTTAGAGAAAGATAATATAGTAGCAATACAAACATTTTCTTAAATCATGTAACTATCATAACTCTAACAAAACTCCCTTTTGTAGGTTACATCCCACATGCGTGGTTCAAATATAGTTGCACTCACAGTGTACATACATTTTATGCAGGAATATTTAACAGTAAATAAATCCACCCACTTGAACAACAACAACAAAAAACCCTGTCCTTTGATTTGTTTACTGAAATATACTATATGCATTGCCAGATCTTTTATGTGACAAGTTCTTGCATAAGTTTTGTTATTTCTCTTTCTTTCTAGAAATGAAGGATCCTGCAGGACATTTGACATTTTGCTTGACTTTTGGACTTGCTTTGTCAGTGGGATTTTAGTTTGTAAACTAAACTTTATTATGTTTTTAAAGATTTTATGTATTTATTTGACAGAGAGAGATCCAGCGAGGGAAAGAACACAAGCAGGGGGAGTGGGAGAGGGAGAAGCAGGCTCCCCACGGAGCAGGGAGCCCAATGCGGGGCTCGATCCCAGGACCCTGGGATCATGACCTGAGCCGAAGGCAGACGCTTAATGACTGAGCCACCCAGGCGCCCCTGTAAACTAAACTTTATACACAGTTGGATTAAACAGGCATTTAAAATCACCATGACCTTTGGGTACTCCCAAGTTTCCATATGGCTTCGACTCCTGCCATGCTATTGAAATTTCTTCTCCTGAAATGAGGGACCACTTCCACCATTTGAAAACACTCTCCTGTCTGCCTACATGACCCCACACTCTCCTGGTGCCCCTCCTACTTCTTTAGCCACACCTCGGGCTTCTTTGTTGACTTGTCCTCCTCGACACCATCTTTAAATGTTGGGGTTTTGGGGGTTCAGTCAGGAGGCCTAATTTCTTCTCTCGAATATCCTTTCCCTAGGGCAGTTCATCTACACCCATGGTTTTAAATACTTCCCCAACCAAGCCTCCCCTCTAAGCTCATATACATCATATATTCAATCTACTTATCCATCTGCCTCTGCCATTTCCCCAGTTTCACTGATGTTTGAAGATGCTGATGGAAATAATCACAAAAGCATCTTAGAGCATGACCATCCTTAAGAATACAGAACTTTCTTAACAGGCACCCCGAAGTCAATATCCCCCAAACAAAACTCTTGATTCAACCCAATCCCCACCCCCAGAACATTCCCTCCCTTAGTTTTCTTCCATCTTATTGAGTGGTACCATCTTCCATCCAGTTGCTAAATCCAAAAGGCCCTGCCATACGCTGTTCCTCCCTCCCTCTTTTCTCTCACTTTCAATAAATCTTGCCTTTTCTACTTCCTTGAATATTTTTCATCTTCCAACAGTTTCTCTCCAGCTGTAAGCCACTCTCCACTCTTGCCCGGATCACTGCCGTAGTGGCCTGACTTCCTGCTCCCACCAAAAGATAACCAGAGTTATTTTTTTTTTAATATGAATTGAATCATGATACAGCATTGTTTGACCACCTTAAACAGATTGTGCTTCCAGTAAAATCTAAACTTCTTTCCTGACCCGCATGATCTGGTCTCTTCCCCTTTTCCTGTCTTGTCTTACCTGTTCCTTGCTCTGCACATCTGGGCCACACTGAAATCCTTTCTCCAACTGAATATACCGACATCTTTTCTCCTTCAAGGCCTTGTACTTACTGTTCCTTCTAGTTGGGACGCTGCTGCCCCTTCTTTTTGTTTGTCTACCTCCTGTTTTCAGGCCTTGGTTTCAGTGTGACCTCCTCCAAGAAGCCTCTCTCTACCTAACTACACACATATACACACCACACACACACCATTAATATCCCACTGCATATTTTCATTTATAACATTGATCACATATTTAATCATGCATTTTTTCTTTGTTTATTGACCAAGTGCTTCTGCCACTTACCTTTTCACTAGTTAATAACATATGAATATTTGTTGAATGAATAATTTACAAAATGTGAACATAAAATAGCTGGCCTTTAAAAAGGGGGGTAAACTATTTAAACTTAAAAAAAAATTTTTAAGTATTTCCTTTGCTTGGAAGTCTTCAGGTTTATAATCATTTGAAATATAAGCCAATAAAATAATTTTAAGTAACAGTGCTTTCTGTGAACTGGCCTACAAGCAAAGAAAGACGGTATTTGTATATTTGTTGGGAATGTGAAACTGAAGACTGAAGAAATTGATAGAAGTAATCATAGAAGAGTCATAGAGCAGGACCATTCTTAGTAATTCAGAATTTTCTTCTACTGGTGTTTATGGGAAGAGGTAATGTCCATCATGGCATCAGCCAAGGCCGCTCTTGCAATTATCAGCCACAATAAAGAAATCATTCGGTCTGACAAATGAGTGACAAGAGGGTTTTATCATCCCAGTTCAGATAAAACGTCCAAACATCTGGGATTCTCTCAGAGTTTAGAATCTTTTCCTGGTTTATAAAGAGTGCATTTTTAAAAAGCATCTGGTTTGGACTTCTTCCAATTTGGTAAATAGTTGAAAATATCCCATAGTGTGAATTAGCCAATCCATTCAAATATTTTGAGGGAAAGGAATCTGCAGTGAGTGATATTATGGAATTAGAAAGCGAGCTAATTTTATACTATTCTTTGATTTAATAAAAATAAGTGCAATTTTTTTATTATCCACTATAATGGTACAGATGGGTAGGAATATTTATTGCTTGAATTAATTAGGCATCTATGGTTTTAGTATTTTATGAGCATGCATCTATTGATCAAGAAAGGAAATTAGTTCAGATGCAAAATCAGGACTACGGAGAGCCGGGATGAGAGGCCAAGTGAGGCTTCCCAGAACCTCTCTGCCTTTCCTTTAGATGGTGTGACCCCCAGCGGAAGTGGCACTTGTGCCCGAGTGTGGGCCTGCAGGCAAGGTCACTGCCGCAGGGAGCCAAGTGGCCCATACTAAGAACGAAAGCCAAGCAGAGACTACACAGAGAAGGGGGGAAGAGCAAAACCAGGGTGTTTATATCAGCCAATGACTTCTGAGCCGGATAGAGATTTTTTTTTAAGCTAATACTCAAACAAGAAGTTATAAACATCCTCTTTACTTCTCTGAGAGCTTACAGGCACAGCTCCAACACAGAGCAAAGAATCATCTGAGAGAGTGGGGGGTGACAGAATTTCCCGGACAACAGGTGGCCGCTGCAAGCCCTTTGCAGCGCCGAGGGAAGAGACACTTGCCTTCTGCTCCACGTGCGTTCCTATCTGGCCCATGACAGAAGCACACTTGATGAAGCTTCTCTTCCTAAAAGGGCCACTTTGGGCCACTGCAGATGGAAAAAGAAAACGAAAAGCCTTCATGCAAGGAAATAACAATTTTGATGACAACAAGCATGGATGAGGAACAGCATGAAGCCTCGTAGGAGATAACTTAAAAAAAAATGTCCAGGGAAAGAAAAGGAAAAGATCCTGGGGCGCCTGGGTGGCTCAGTCATTAAGCATCTGCCTTCGGCTCAGGTCATGATCCCAGGGTTCTGGGATCGAGCCCCGCATCGGGCTCCCTGCTCCGCGGGAAGCCTGCTTCTCCCTCTCCCACTCCCCCTGCTTGTGTTCCCTCTCTCGCCCTGTCTCTCCCTGTCAAATAAATAAGTAAAATCTTAAAAAAGAAAAGGAAAAGATCCTGACAGGCCAACACAGATACAGTGATTTCAGTGAAATCTAGTTAAGAATCACATCTGATGCTCAGTGAGGAGGGAATAAAAGTTAACACCAGAACTGTTCCATGTATTTTTATACATAAATTTTGATTAGGTCAGCTATTTGGTTAAGTCTATGTTGTTAGTTGTCAAAGTATGGATTCAATCAATCTCAACTTATTTATTTATTTTTAATAAATTTCTGAATTAAAAAACAATCTAAAAGGGGTGCCTGGGTGGCTCAGTCGTTAAGCGTCTGCCTTCGGCTCAGGTCATGGTCCCAGGGTCCTGGGATCGAGCCCCACATCGGGCTCCATGCTCTGCGGGAGGCCTGCTTCTCCCTCTCCCACTCCCCCTGCCTGTGTTCCCTCTCTCGCTGTGTCTCTCTCTGTCAAATAAATAAATAAAATCTTTAAAAAAACCAAACAATCTAAGAGGTTGGTTAAAGAAAGAAGGCTGTCCTTCACAAATCTACCTGCTAGTTGCAGTCAAGGTTCCAAAGTGGGTGGACCCCTTAGAGAACAGGGGTAGGAGGGGCAGGGATGGATATTAATGGAATACGAATGCTTCTGATCCTATGATGAGAGGTTGAACAAAGCTGGTGTTTGTCCACTAGACCACAGTCTCCCAAGACCACCGGAGGCCAGTGCCAGGGATGGCAAAGAATGTGTTACGACAATCATTCCAGGGGAGAGATGACAGAGCTGAGAGTTAGGAAAGCAGGATTTGAGAACAGAATCTGTACCGGCAGCCCACTGAGTGACCCTGCTCAATGCTCCTACTCCCGTCTCATTGTTGACAACATTCTCCCCTCGGTCCCAGAACCTTCTCTGGCTTTACTCCACCTACCCTCACTCTCTGTGGCTCATCGATTCCTCAGCTCTTCCCAGAGAAGCTCTCAGCGGTTTGGACTCATAAACTCACCTGGACCGGGGCCTCTTGCCAAGAGCCTCTCTCTGCTTGCAGAGGATCTAAGACATTTCTCTACTCCACCTGTGTCACCTCTCCCATCCCCCCCCTACCTACCCATCCCTCCCTACCTACCCATCCCCCCCACCTACCTACCAATGCCTTCGAGGCCAGGTCAGATCCTGAGTTCACCAAGAAATGTCCTCAAGTCTTCTCAGAATATTTCCCCTGCCCCCCAGAGTTATTTATGTATATATCTCCCTTCTGCTGTTCCTTGATTGTGGGTTCCTCCAAGAAGAGATCAGCTCTTCTTTGCTACAGCCCCTAGCATTTGCTTTGTTGAGTCTTTTGTGTTGCTTTGAACAAAATATTTCTAAGTTTTTATTAAATAAGTATCACTGGGATAAGTGTAAAAGAACTGGTTGGGTTATTTCATACACATTCTGACAAGTGTTTTTTTTTTTTTTTAACTCTCTTGTTCCCTTGTTGAGATATAATTCACATATTATACAATTCACCCATTTAAGAGTGTACAACTCAGTGATTTTAGTATATTCACAGGCTTGTGTAACCATCACCACAATCTAATTTTAGAACAGTTTAGCATCTCCAGAAAGAAACCCTGGATCCAATACCAGGTACCCCCATCCCCCTCCCCTCAGCCCCTGGCAACCACTAATCTACTTTCTGTCTCTAGATATTTGCCCATTCTGGATATTTTATGTAAATGGAATCATACAGGATGTGGTCTTTTCTTTCTTTCTTTTTTTTTTAAGATTTTATTTATTTGACACAAAGAGAGAGACAGCTAGAGAGGGAACACAAGCAGGGGGAGTGGGAGAGGGAGAAGCAGGCTCCTGGTTGAGCACAGAGCCCAATGCGGGGCTGGATCCCAGGACCCTGGGATCATGACCTGAGCCGAAGGCAGACGCTTAACGACTGAGCCACCCAGGCACCCCTATGTGGTCTTTTCTGATCTAAGCTTTATGCTATTGAAACATTCAGAGATTTTTCTTTTTTTTTTTTTTAGATTTTATTTATTTATTTGACAGAGAGAGAGGGCACAAGCAGGGGGAGATGTAGGCAGAGGGAGAGGAAGAAGCAGGCTCCCCGCCAAGCAGGGAGCCCGATGTGGGCCTCCATCCCAGGACACCGGGACCATGATCTCAGCCGAAGGCAGACACTTAACTGACGGAACCACACAGGCGCCCCTTCGAGATTTTTCTTTTTAAAAGGTTGGCTCCTTTAGAGGGACACCTGGCTGGTTCAGTTGGTAGAGCACGTGACTCTTGATCTCGGGGTCATGAGTTTGAGCCCCACTTTGGGCAAGAGATTACTTTTAAAAAAATGTTGTAGTTTAAAAGGTTGGCTCCTTCGCTGTGAATTGTGTAAGACTGTTGAATCACAGACCTGCACCCCTGAAACAAATAATACATTATATGTTAATAAAAAAAATAAACATAAAAAAATAAATTAAAAGGTTGGCTCCTTTAAATAAACCTCTGGCAAAACCCAGTCTGGAAGGGAGAAATCATTAATCAGACAGTGACACTGAATGACCTTTTTAAGGGTATTTGTATTTTAACAGAGAATAACAATGCCATCACACAAATAAGTGACTCATTTAAGGGGACGACACTTTGGGCAAATGTGAAACCCAAGGCAGGAGCAGCTGTCCTCTCCCGAGGCTAGCTCTTGCCTCTGGAATATTACAGCCCTTCAGCAGACCCTAATGGGAGGAACTGTCAAGTTCTTGGAAAAGGCCAAAACTTTGCTGTGTTATCTTCTAACAGGACGAGGTACAGTTTCTCGACAGTCTTTGAAAAGTGGCCTGATAATTAAACCCATCCTCTGAAAAAACAAGTGTAAACCTTTATTACCAATTCATGGATTCTAAGATACAGATTTTTTCCCCCACACTTAAATGTTCCTTCATTTGGGATGCATCTTGTCATTGCATCTGGCCTGGTGGCGGTTATAAAAGAGTTGTCATTTCCAACACAGCCACAAACCTGTCATGGCTGTTCATAGGGCATTTCAATTAAGACGTGGCCTGGTTGTCACCACCTGTGCCGAGTCCCCAGGCCATCCAAACTGTCTTCAGAAATTTACACTATGATTTGACGTTGACATTCTACATACCCATTGCGCCTGACGGCACAGAGAATGATACTACGTGAAGGAACACAGGTATGTTGACCGAGGGTTTAAAAAAACGGATTCAGAAGACTCAGACTCTGCATGCAAAAAAGTTTTAGGAAAACCCTAACTGATATTTTCCTTTCTATGTATGTATGTATTTATGTGAGAGTGGTGTGTGATTTTTAAAAATCAGTCTAAGTAAGTCCGATGGAGTTATTTTCAAACTTTTTTTTTTTTTTTAAAGCTTGTGTTAGAGTTTCATTAGCAGGCATTTCTTTCTTAATGATGTATTTTACAATCTTAAAGTCTGCCTCTTCAGCTTGGTGTATGCCCGGTGTGTTATCTCATCCCATGACAAATGGAGCCGAATTCTCAGAGAGATTCAAGCCAGCAGGGCTAGAAAACTGAGTCTTATGTCAGGAAATTTTGAGGTTACTTCTCATGCCCCACTGCTTGTACAGAGAACAACAACAACAACAGAAATCATGACGGAGACAAGTAAGTTGCAATACACAAGGTTCGAGTGGGATTCAGTGTTCAGAGTGCTGGCCAGCAGCCTGGAGATGCTCTATAAGCTCCTGGAGTCCTCCGGAGGATTGCAGAACTCCATAAACTCTATGCTGACATCATCCCTGTCTGGGCAAAGACAGGACCAGCAGCCACCCAAGAACGGCCTTTCAGAATCCCTAATGAATTAATCACCACAAGCCGGAGCTGGAGAGGGAGAACGTGTTCCTGCCATCAGTCTGCCTTTGCCCAGGGGTCCCACCTCCCATTCACCAATTAACTTTACAGTCGCATCTGCCTTTCCTGCCAAGCTCTCCCGTAAAGGAATTTATCACCTTCTGTTCTGCTTTTCTTCCCAAATGTGAATCAGAAACCAACAGTGCCGTTTAAAAAGGCACTTTCAGCAAATCCAATTATGCTCCCAAGCACCTTTACGTGGAATGAGTGAGCTCTTCTGCATTTCCTTTTGTGGCTTTATTAACTATGCTGGCCAGAAGCTCGCTGCTAGCTGGGGCCAATAATAATAGGAAATATTTGTTGTGTTCCAGGCACTGTTCCGAGGGCTTCATATCGATTACCTCATCTAATCCTCGCAAGAATCCTATGCAGCAAGCACTGCTATTACACTCATGCTACAGATGAGGAAACTGAGTCAAAGAGAAGGTAACAAACTGCCCAAGGTCACACAGCTCTAGACAGAGGAGATGAGGGTTGAACCCGGGCAGGCTGGCTCCAGAATCTGTGCTCCAGCCACCATCGTGTTTGACCACGAGAAAAGATGATCAGGCTCTTCACTTTGCCTTTTCGTAAGTAGAGAACGTGAAGGTTAGCTCGTCTTGGGCTTTTTACACCTTTAAAATCAATCTTCCTTAGAACTCGATATATATAAAGCCTCCAAGTTTGAAATGGGGGCAAGGTATCTATAGGTACCCTGTTTGGCTTTCCTCCAGACCCCTGAGGGGGTCTTGGGCCCTGGGAGCTTCTGGAAAACCTCTGCCTAAATGCCTCCTCTTGACAAGTTACTTGAGAGCTCAGAGAAGCAGTAATCTCCCCAGGCTGCAGGCAGAAAGAGCCCAGCTCTCTTGCCCAGCTCCCGCTCCCTGGCCCTGCCCCAGCACGCTGCCTCTGCATGTCGGTTAGCGCCTGCGACTCGGCACTTAATGAGGACAAACAAATGTGCTCATCGCATTGAGTTCAAGTGTGAATGATGTGATCATTCTGCTCCTGCTTAGCAATCCTTTTTCTGGAAAGATCTAGGACAGATGCTGCAAAGCTTTGAACATAAACTCCCAGATAACAGTGGCATGCTTAGAGGGAAGTCCTGAGAATCAGAGCCGCAGGGTAGCTCCGTTCGTGAATCAATCTCCACTAGTCTCATCTTCAAGGGAGGTTCTTGTCCAGCTCTTACTAGTCTCTCATCCCAGATATTGTTTGGAAGTCTGTCCTTCTAACTTATCCCTAATAAGATAGGGGACAGAAATCCTAAACCACCTGAGAAATTTCAAAGCGTTCATTCAAGCTGGTAATATCTCTTTCTGGGAGTATAAGTCACCAAATTCGTCTGTATGGATTACTCTGGTATCTACAGAGAGCCCACAAAGCGACGTCGTTTTGAAAGCATTGTCGCTTAAAAATGAATCTGGGTCCTTTCGTTTCTAGCAGGTGCTATCAAGACCTCCTCTGAGGCTCAACCCAGAGAGATGGAATAATTGGCCATGAAGTAATAGTAACATACAATTACCACTCTGTATGTCTAAGCTAATAAAGAAATGAGCTTTTGTTTGCAACACTTTCCTTTGTGTTAACTGAACGTTTACTACCTGACACGGTAGTTTGACAACTTTTTCAGGACTCTGGTCACATGTATGAAAAACTGAGGCACCTTTGCCTCCCTTTCTGGCCTTGTCTGAGACTGTTTTTGATAACCTCAATACTGTGTTATATTTATGTAGGATAGAAGGGAGGAAAAGAAAGAATTATGTTCTCATCCAATACTGATAAAAAAAAAATTCCATCTTCCTCTCTGTGAACAGATGCATAGAGTCAAATGCCTCCACACTGTGATGTTCTGCATCTCTGGGCATCTTCAGATTTGTCTGCCGTCATCCGTGATACCCTCGGCCAAGTTATTTATGCTCACACTTAATTTCTCTCTAGAAATAATGCCATGAGAAATATAAATTCCTTCTTGCTCTGGCTTGAGATCAGGAGCTCTAAGCCATAATGTGGCAAATTGTGGGGAAAATGAGCTGCTCAGTTAGGAAAGACGTTGTTAACAGAGGAGGAGAATCCTTCTGCTTTCAGTTAAGATGGCTGTCTCTTCGGGTCTCACGTCAGTCTGAAGTCAGTAGTCTGGGGCAAGAATAAGCAGTGAGTAAACATCTTCTTGACCGAATGCAACCAAGTACAAAGAAAAATCATTTACCGTCCTTCAGAAAATATTCTAACAATAAATATTATTAGAATTGCCTCATTTCTTCCAGTAATTCTTCGAATGCAATCTCTCTTAAGTGAAGCATTTTCAAGGTTAGAGTCTCTGGGGATGTGACCCAAATAGCATGTTGAAAAGTCTTCCCAAGTTTTTTGTTGTGTCTACCCTAAGTAAGAACGATTTCTCTCAGTGGTTAGTTTTTGTATTCTAATTTTTTAAATTGGAAGCACTCGCAACTTTCTGTAATGTTTTATTATTGGCTTCACTGATGGCAAAATTAATTTCCCTGGTTGAAACATTGCAATGCCAGTAGGGTTTGCAAGGTAAAGTTCACAGCAAATGATACTTGGGCGAAGGCAGGCAGACAGGATAAAAAATTCGGGGACTTCACCAAGTCGCAGTTTGAAGGAAGCACAGTCGGTGTGGGTTAAAAACTCTTACCACCTGCTGACTTGATGCAATGACTTGGTGTCAAGCCAGCAGCAGACAGGTGCCCCGGTGCCACCAAATACCGACCTGGCCGTTATCACCAATAGGTAGTCTGAAGTGTAGAGGCCCAGGGCTGAGCAGACCCAGCAGGGTCTCTGGCCTATGTCAGGACACCTGAAGTCTTGGGGAGAACTGGGGCTGAACATCCACGGGGCAGGCCTCCCAAAGCTGTTATTCCTAAGCAGCACTCAATTCCTTCTGGAAGCACACATTCCTGCACACAGCTGGTGTTGCTGACGAGCCAGTCATGGCTGGGGAGTGTGAGCACACGGGGCAAGGCTGAGAAGCGGTTAAACAATGTATCGAAGGCCAGATCGTACCAAGTCTACGTTCATATATTGCAGTTTCATACTGTCGTCGTTTTACCAAAGAGCATCTTCTCTTGGGTAAAGCGACACCCTTTCAAAACGGCAAAGCGTGAAATAAGAAAGAATCACAATAGGTTCAATCTTCTCCGAGCTATGGTTTTCTATGTGCAGATGCCCATCGTGAGTAGCTTGTAAAATCACCCACTGTGACCGTTCATGCATAGGCCCTGCTGATTGTACAAATACAGAGTAACGCAGCTGCCTCTCCAAGGGCAGGCTTCAGCCTGACGTTTGCGCAGCCAGCAGAAATCATTCCTTGCAGGAGATAGAATTTCATCGTTTAGCAATATTTCATCAAAGGAAGCTGCACCCTCAGCCACACACGCTGTCTGTTTTGGAGGAGGGTGGCTGCCCTCCCCCGGCTGCTTCCCTTCAAATTAATAGGCAACCAGCAGGTAATCAATGCCTTTTCCAGAGGGTGGCAAAGAAGACTCTGTAGGTCACTGTACTGGGAATATTTCTCAGCGAGGCAGACGCGAGGCTTTAAAAAAATAACATGTGTTGCTTTTTCTTGGTCATCAAAGTAAATCATGTTCAACACAGAAATGCTGAAAAATAAGAAAGCTTGAAAGAGGGGAAAAAGAATCATTCTTAATCCAGTCATTCAAAGATAAGCTCTCCAGTGTGTTAGCGTAGTCTGCAGCCTCTCGACACAACCGGCCTCACACGTACACTCTCGCTGCTGCTTGCTTCCCCACTTAATGTACTGTGCACGCCAGACATTCGGTTGCTTCTCCACTGTGCTTATAAATACTGTTGCAGGGATTCTTCTTGTGTGTAATTTTTCGTCTACATTTCTGGTTGTTTCCTTAGGGTAGTTTCCTGGAAGTGGGATTTCTGGATCAAAAGATATGAATGAATATCACGGCATTTAAACAAAGATTTTCTGGGTTAATTTGAAAACACAGCGCTGTGTTTACTGGTCGTGTACGGTTGTTTCTGGGTAAGGGGAAAACACCTGCCACTAGCTTTTCTCATTCTAACACTTTTTTGATGTTGTTCTGGTGGTAGGTTTGATGCTTCCTCTAGAGAGCAGATGATTGAGTGACGGGACCTACGCTACCCAGCTGCCTTTTGTCTCTTCAGATCTTCTCTTCTCCACCCTGTTTTGTGCCCTGCATGGCTGATCTTCATGAACTACATCAATGGGTTTCCTTGCTCTGTGCATTCAAGTTGGGTCCAACCAGTAAGAGGGGGGAGATGGAAGAACAAAGAAAATGGACCTGCTCCCTAAAGAATTGCTGTGGGTTGGCTGCATCTTGGTGGTTGTTTTTTTTTCTTTCTTTTTTCCTATCTGCACTTAAAAAAATGTGATAAAATATACAGAACATAACATTTACCATTTTAACCATTTTTAGGTGTACAATTCAGTGGTGTTAAGCACAGTTACGATGTTGTGCAACCATTACTACTAATCCATTTCAGGAACAGTTTCATCATCCCAAACAGAAATTCCATACCCATTAAACAATAACTATTACCCCTTCCCCTTAGCCCTTAGCAACCTCTACTCTACTTTCTGTGTCTATGTATTTGCCTATTCCGGGTACTTCTTAGAGAGGGGATCATACAGTATTTGTCATTTTGAGCCTGGCTTGTGTCACTTAGCAAAATGTGTTCAAGATTCATCCACGGTGTAGTATGTGTCGAATTTTTTTTTTTTTTAAGGCTGAATAATATTTCACTGTATGTACCATATTTTGTTTATCCATTCATCTGTTGATGGGCATTTGGATTATTTCCACATTTTGGCTATTGTAAATAATGCTGCTATGAACATTGACATACAATGGCTGCATCCTCTTACAAGACCACAAATTCTGTCAGGTGGTCCTCTCCATATGGTGACCATCTGTTTGTTCCAATAACCACTCCCTTTCCTTGGCTCTTTAGGCTTAGAGTGGTAGTGACTCCCTACGTTGCTAGGCTTGGGGTGCTATACCATCCCTTGTGGATTTCCCTACACCCTATCCATGCCTTTGTAATTCTCCTCCTTATTAATCTTTCTTCAAATTACCTGATTTGATTGTGTCATCTATTCCCTGCCAGGATTCTGACTCGCACTGAACTTTTGCCGCGAACTTCTCCTCTACAGGCCGGAAACAACAGAGTACCTGTCAAGAGTACCTGGGCGTAGGACCAATGCATCCCACCAGTAGATACTGATAAACATCTGGAAATTTAAAATAATACACATGCCCAGGACCCATTCCACTTCAGTCAATTCAAAATATCTAGTGCTAGGACCTAGAAAATCTTTATCTTAAAAAAGTTTCCCCATGACTCTAATACTGTTGGTCCAAGTCTCGCATGAACCCCTGGCACTGGGCTCCGGTTTGTAGCACTGAACCAAGATATAGTTCTAGATCTGCTTTAAGAATTTAAGTCAACATTTTTGGAGGTGCCTGGCTGGCTCAGTCAGTGGAGCACAGGATGTTCGATCTTTAGGTCATGAGTTCAAGCCCCACATTGGACATAGAGATTAGTTAAAATAAATAAATAAATAAATAAATAAATAAATAAATAAATAAATAAATAAAAAGTTATTACCTCTTAAAAGAAGAAAGAAAAATTTAAAAAAAAAGAAGTTAGGTCAACATTTTTTAACTGAAATAACCAAAATATATTGAAAGGAAGGTATCTGAAAATTAATCACGTTTTATTCGCTTTCTAAGTTAACTTTGTTTCATATTGGGTTGCCTTCCAAATGACCAAGTTTTTAGGAAGGAAGAACAGAGAATGGTGCTCATCCCAGAGGCTGTCTTCTCAGCTGCCAGCATCTTGTCCGTTTTCCTCCAGGCGCTGTCCCATTGTGCCCTAACCTTTTTAAGTTCAAGATTCTGTAGTAGCAGCAAAAGGCTAACACTGAGAAGCATGCTACCTTCAAATTTCTAAAACTTACTTAATTACCAGTGCTTTTTGTAGTCTATTTTCTGAACTATACAGACACAGCTGTCCTTAAGTGCAATAGCAAAAGCTGCATTCGACAGGCCGTGACTGCATCATCAGTCCCTCTTGGCAAAGAATGGCTCCAAATACTGGGACCCGGAGAGAAGTGGGGAGCTGAAAGGCAAGAAAACAGTCTTTATTTACCTCAACATTTTGCCAAAGACAACTATGAATTTGGAGTATTAAATAAGTTATTAAAACATCCTTTGCTTATTACCCCATATTTATCCTCAATCCTATGAGGTGGTAGCTGTAGGAAATTCATTAGCTTCCCTAATCTTCAATTTCTTCATCTGAAAAAAAGGGAGAGAAAATATTTTTGCTCTACTAAAAAGCATCTAAGATCTCATCAAATTAAAGATTCTTTGGTTCCTCAATTCCACATTACAAACGAGGAAGTGAGGTACAGAGGACATTAAAGGACGTGTCTAAGTCCAGCCCACTACCCAATAGAGGGATTAAGTTTCCCATCCATGCCTCCCGGGTCTTAGTTTCATAGGGAGGCCAAGACACAGCCAGTCAGAAGGTTAGGAGGAATGTAATTAGCAATAAAATAAACAAAAACAAAAAAGAGAGAGAAAGCACACAAACAAGAGCTGCTGCTACTTTCCCCATCACTGGAGAGACTGAGCCGGAGTGTGGTCACCATGGTTAATGCAACCAGTCAGGCTTGATGTTTAAAAAAAAAAACAGCTTGCAAAAGCTGTGAAATATCCCCAACCTTAAGTGAGCTGGACAGGAGCTAAGCACAAGGGAGGTGTTGAGAAAGACGAAGAGGCCGTCGTCTGGCTCACTGTGGCACCTGTCAGTTCAGGTCGGCTTCTAGAAATAACCCGTGGCCGCTTGGAGGCCAGCTGTGAACACTTCACAGGGCTACAAAGCCTCTCTTCTGAGGCTGATAAATTTGTTCAAACTTATCTACAAACGTCCTTTTCCTTCTCATCTTTAAGATAAGAAGCTGAATCACTAAGTTTTCTTCCTGCTCCTTAACTAAAAAAAAATCAATAATCTTTATTTTCTAAGCATCTTTCTAGATCCTGCTGGAAGCTGCTCTATAGTTGACTCAATTGCTTTCATTATAGCCCAGACTATGAACTGTTGGTAAATGGAGCTTTTAATGCTTAATATTTCAACATAATTACATTTGGGATGATCTTATTTATCTTTTGAAGAACTTGACCCTAAACCACCATCATAATCACTCTAGCAAGTTGCTGTTTTGAATCAGAAATGGTTTTTTAAAAAAAATAGATAACTTCATTTTCAGCACGTAATGTACAACTTATATTCACTTCAAAATCAGAAATAGGGTTCTACTGGGGGTGGGGTGGGGGACGACCTTGTCTTTCTCACCAGGCAGTAGAGTAAGAAAACGTGCTGCAGATTGTCCAAAAGCAAAAACCATCCTTCCGTTTCTGCAGTGTGTGCGGCCTTTGCCCAGCCCTGTAATGTCACTAAATTTGAAATCATTTTCTAACACACCACGCCCTCGTTTGGAGCTAACTGTGGGAGCCATCGGCACAGGCAGAATCAGAAGCCAGAGCCTGCAAAGCCCTAATGTTGGGGGCAGTAGGGACCAGATAAAACAAAGCACGTAGGCTCGGGACAGCTTCCTGGAAGCCAGGTGTTAACTTCTGCTGTGTCATTGTCATGTTCGTTTTCTATGTGTTGCAGGCTAATTGATTAACACTGTGAGTCAGCTGTGGTAACATCACCTTCATACTGCAATGAACGTGTGAAATAAAAACCCAAATGTTTCTTATACTCAATAAATTCAGTTCCTTTTTTCTTATTCACTTCTTTAATGGAATGTCTTTTTTAGTATAGCAGCGAGGAAATGGCTAACAGAGCTAAGAATGAGACTACGTCTCCAAGTTCCAGGGGGATGAGATGACTATTCTTGTGACTGGAAATTGCCCCCTCCATCGCAGAGAGGATATAACGAATGTTCCCTCCTTTTGCTCCTGGACCTGCAGGCCTCAGGGTGTGATACCAGGTTTATGGTGTTGTATTAGAATGTGGAGGTCCCGTTGAGAGGAGGGGATAGGACCACCTTCACTTGGGGGGAAGGGGGGATTTTCCCCATGGGAAACGTGTGTGATCATTCCCAGACAAGGAGGCTGGACCTCAGTAGGGAAGCAGAAGTGGGAGGGCAAGGCAGGCAGGCAGAAAGAGCAATCCTTTCTCCCGATAGCCTCTCCCTGCCCTTGGGCTGGGATTTAGCCCTCATTTCCCAACCCCACCTCTGGGGAAGGGAATAAGATGGCCTCCATGGTAGAGAAAGCCTGGGAGCAAGGCGGCGAGGCACGTCCTGAGTGCCAGGGACATGGCACACGTGCTCTCCGTGTGACTGTGGAGGCTTGCTTTAAGGATTTCAGCTCAGTTGTGGCAGTGCTGGGAGGGATTACAGATGGAGCTCGGAGTCTTTGCGCCGATCGCTGCATTACGTGGGGGAGCTGCAGTCTCAAGTGGGACGGTCCCAGACGGAAAGGGAACATTGGGAAGCAGAAGATGGCGTGCGGCTGGCAGCCCTGGCGGGGTCTTTTCCTCTGTGATCAGCCTTGGAGGCAGATTGCACAGCAGTTATACATAGGACTCTTGAGCTAGAGTTCATGTCTTACTGTCTCAGTCCTGTCGCTTATTGGTTGGTTGACTTGGGGCAAGTTAGCCTCCCTGGACCTCAATTTTGCTGTCTGTAAACGAGGGATAGTAACAAGTTGAGTGTGAGAATTAAATGAGTTCTTAAACATGCAGAAGTGTCCACTTTCATTTGAAGGTTAACGATGCTGTTGGATTTCCTTCCGTCGGGATTCTTGGGATCACTGCTGAAATGGGTATGCAGCTGCACAAGTCAAGGCCAAGGTAAAAGGAAGGATGGCAAGCAGATCGGAGAAAAGGATGACGTGGCCACCCATGGCAATGAATGTAAAATAGTTACAAAGGACACCCTGAACTGTCACCTAGGGGAAATTGTCATGGCATTCTTGTTTCCACCCCATGGGGAAAAGGGCAGAGGTGAGCTCTCAGCTTGGACTCAGGACTCCTTTGATGGTAACAAAAGGAGTGGATTCAGATAAATCAACCCCTCTCCCACCCCATGAAATAAAAACTTTCTATATTTTACTATACAGTGACCTCAAGCACAAACTCTAAGGATACTTGGTGTAGCAACTTCACAAAGGAGCTGATGACAACTTTTAGTAATACGGGGAGACTGTTTGGCTCTCAGCTGGTGTCTTCTTGTGACCCATAAGGTCTGCTGGTATCCCCACTGAATTCATTTCCTGGGGCTGCTGTAACAAATTACCACACACTGAGTGGCATAAAACAAAAGAAATATATTCTCTCACAGTTCTGGAGGCCGGAAGTCCAAAATCAAGGGGTGGTAAGGGTTGAGTCCCACTGAAGGCAACAGTTAAGGTTCAGGATGAGCTTGATGATCCCCTCAGAGTCTTCAGCTGCTGATGGGAATTTCCAAAGCCCCCTCCCCCCTACGCCCCCCTGCCGCTGCCGACCGTGACCGCAGGGAGGGGAGAGTCTATTGCAGGGTTAGGGTGTGCATGGAATAGTACTAGGACCAATGCTCGAGGGAGGGGGCTGCATAAAAAACCATATCCACATCTATTTGCACTGCCCTTTCTACACCAAGCTGCTAAACCTCCTGCACAGAAAGCCAACGGGGCACCCAGAGAGGAAGGACAGAGAGCCCGTCTGCCCATGGAAACGGCCAACCCTCCTGAAGGCTGGCCAGAGGTGCCAGGTCCTGATGTGAAGGATGGCCTGTCATTAGATGGTGGCAAGGATGACATTCCAAGCCAGTTTATTTTCAAATGAGCACAAGCAAATCCACGGCCCTTCCTTTTCATCTGGCAAGGCATGTTCTCCATGCAGCGGCCCTTAGCCACGGCCTCGTCCCTCCTGATTAGTGCTGCCATTAGAGAAATGATTCCTCAGCACAGTGAGTCATCTCAGATCCTGACAACTGTAACCATTCCAGATGGTGAGAACATCCATGACCATAATGGCCCTTCCTGTCAGTGTTTGCCGTGGATTGTTCTCGGAACCGCAGGGGACAGACACCAGCTTGTAGCCTGGAGAGATTTACAAGGTGTGGCTGCAAAGTTAATGACCCTGATTCCACAAGCCATGTGTGGGAATCAGTCACTTTTCTTCAGAGTCACCAAGTAGGGGCCAGATCACAACACCGACCTGGAGAGACAAAGAACAAAAAGCCTCGGGCGACCCGGCAAATCGCCGAGCAAGATGCCAGAAACAGGTGCTCAGTCCGTCTCTGGGATGGTGCTGTCAACCCAGGCTCTTTGCGGGCAGCGTCTTGCATACTGTCACCTCGACCGATGCACAGGCCTCGGAAGAAAAGACGGGCATCTGAGATGCAAGTCGTTGAGTGGGAAGAAAAAGAAGCCATCTGCAATTGCTCATGGAGACAGCAAAAAGCCCAACATCTTGGCATTTCGGATTTTCAGGGAAAGATATGCTAAGCTGGAGAAAAATAAAGGCGGTTTTTAGAATTTGTGCAAATGACTTCACGAAGCCGGTTGAGTGGAGCCGACTCCCCCCACACCTGAATATCTGGTTCCGGAGGGCTACAAGAGTGTGCTAAGCACAGCTGAATTTATTTTACCAATTTTCAAGCTTACGTTATAAAAAATAGTGCCGGGCGAAGCCTCATCTTTATGGCACAGTGAAGCGCATTTCACAATTGGTTGTTTAAAGTTAATAGTAGATCAACTGAGCAACCACTAAAAAGATGATGCATTGGCTTAATTCCGCGCTGTTACAGAGCTCAGCAGCTGAGTTAATATATACATGGAGATGTTGGCAGATGGCTCCTTTTGGTAATAATATTCATTTTTATGAATGGCTTATTTATTTTTTATATGTTCCTCTTTAGCCCTGCCCTCATTTCTCCCCTCTGGACTGAACCTGGCTCCCAGGACTCCGAAGGTAGAGGAGAGCTCTGCATTTTAATGGAGAGAATGAACAGGCTGCTACCTAGGAGGGCTCCAAGGCAGTGAAAAATGAAGAGGAAAAAAAAAAAATTTAGAAAAATGAATCTGTGGCAGCAATTGGTTTCAGAAGTGCCAGTCAGCTGGTTATTTACTGAGTCTATACCCTGCGTCTCTTTGTAGGTGTGTTTGTTTCAAATCCAGGTGGTGACTCATCATTACAGTGAATCTCTCCCATCCGCTCACTTCCTGCAGGAGGAAATTGTATATGTGCAAGGCATTTTATCTTTTTATCTAACCACCTGAAGAATAAAAGGAGCATACTTACTTGGGCACAGAAAAGAAAGAAAGAAAGAAAGAAAGAGAGAGAGAAAGAAAGAGAGAAAGAGAGAGAGAAAGAGAGAGAGAAAGAGAGAGAGAAAGAGAGAGAGAGAGAGAGAAAGAGAGAGAGAAAGAGAGAGAGAAAGAAAGAGAGAAAGAAAGAGAGAAAGAAAGAGAGAAAGAAAGAGAAAGAAAGAGAGAAAGAAAGAGAGAAAGAAAGAAAGAAAGAAAGAGAGAAAGAAAGAAAGAAAGAAAGAAAGAAAAAGAAAAAGGGCAACCCTCAAAGGAAATGCACTGGACTTTTGCTTTGAAAGTTACCGGAGCAGGGTGGAGAGGGGCTTACAGCTATTGCAGCTTCTCTCTTGCATTTGCAGGTATGTTTATAGCCAGGTCCCAAAGGATCTGATCATCACTGCTGAGCAGTTCCAGTATTTTCTCTGCCTACCAAAGCTATCTGCTTTCCCCAGATTTCTGGATGTTTACTGTGAAGGAAGGCATCAAGGCTGTCCTCCATTATCCCAAGAGCATTTTCCCTTTTTGCTTGGCCCTCTCTCCACACAGCCCTCTTGCAGACCGAGGATGCAAATGGGAAAATTGGAAAAGGAATGGCTAAGGGGCTCTTTGTGGTTGCAGGCCACAGAAGAGGGAGAGCTGAGACTCCCCAAAACACAAGAGAGGCAGTTGAGCCAAAGGGTTTAGAACTTCCGCTGCAGAGTCAGACTGCCCTGCCTGGAATCCTGGGTCTCCTGCTTCCAAGATGGTAGCCCTCAGCAAGTTACTTCACCTCTTTGTGCCTCCATTTCTGGAAATTGAATACTATTATAATACCTCTCTCACAGGTTTGTGGAGAGGTTTAAAGGAGTTAGCACAGGTAAATTTCTTAGAATGTTGCCCAGCACAAAGTAAGTTTTAGCCACTGTTGGTGGTGTTTCAACTTCCTGTACTAAGCAGTCCCTAATTTAAATGCCAAAAAAGTGCCCCATTGTCCCCATCACCCTAAACTAGCAATAGGAAGAAAGAGCTCGTCAGGGGAAAGGAAGCTTCTCCCTCTCACCCTCTCAGAGCCATACTGAAAGGAGCTGGTCTTTGAAAGTGTCGCCCCTGGGTGCTGAGGGAGCCATGCTTGAGTTTCCTCGCTGGTGGAAATCTGAGAAGACCTTCTCTTACAGGACTCAAAGCTAGTCATGCCTCACTTGTGTTGGCATCTCATCGAGTCTTGGGGGTCTCCCTTGGCACTGTGCAGGGGCTGCTAAAAATGCCCAGTAAGTCAAAGTAGATCGCACTGCCAGAGGTCTCGTACTTGGGCATGGCGAGCTAACGAGAAAGGCAGCCTCTGATGGAGCTTCTGGTGCCTGTGGCTCTGTGAGGGCTCCGGGGGCTCAGGGCAGAGAGGGCTCAGCGCCAGCAGCTCAGCCCCGGGAACCACAGGGCTTGCCCTTCAAACCTCTGCTCCCAGGGATAATAGGGTTTTTGCTTATTCTTTTTCTTTTTCTTGCTCCTCTTCCTCCATCTTCTACTTCTTTGAGAATTTATTTGCAATCAGTTTCAGAGGAAGATACAGCACACCGAGGCTGAATAAGAGCTTCTGGTGGATTTCTATGGGGTCCTCAAGTTCCTTGCTTCAGAATGATCTGACTTGCTCATTAAAACTGCTGATTCGTGGGCCAATCCCCCTTTGGCGTGGTGACCCAAGACTTTGAATTTTTAAGAAGCTGCTCAGAGAGATGCTTTTTGTGTGCACTTTGGTGGGACAACTGTTGACTCGGAAATGGTTTAGTCTAGTTGCTTTGTTTTGCAGATGGGGAAACTGAGGCCCGGGGGAATCAGGCAACTTTCCCAAAGCCCCCGCTGGTTAGTGGTAGAAGCAGAACCCTGTAGGAGAGGAAATACGGGAGTGTTCTGACTGCAGAGAGGGCCTTAGGCTCGTGGATGTGAAACCCTCCCAGACAGGCAAATACTGAGTTCTGTTTCCTCTCCAGCTGGCATCTCGTCCTGGCCACAGCAATATGGGACTTGTTGCCATATTTTACAACAGACGTAAATTCTGCATTTCCAAATCAAACTAGAACCCAGTATCTGCCCAAAGAGAATAAATTAATTTTAACGAGGATCTCACGTAGTATTTACAGATTTCCATGTTTCATTTGGCAATTTAATGCTATTTTACCTTGGGTGTTGGTACTGAATTGATGAGGTTTTGTTTTTGTTTTTTTTAAGATAGGAAAGAAGAGACCGTAAATATAACCATTTCCTAAACTTTATAATTCCACAAGAATTAATAACACAAAACTATATAAAGTAGCAAAGAGTAGATAATGACAGAGTTGGGGAAATGTCAGCCATAAAGGGGGAAGGTAGGAAAACTACAGCTAGAGTACAGCAGTCTGCATCATACCTCGACGTCATGACATCTTAGGAAATGTCATTACGGCTCACGCATTTGTCGTCATATAGAAAACAATTCAAGGCCAGCGTCTATGACTCTTGTCTGAGCACTAAGCTCAGTCTTGTGTCAACACTCCAAATATGCTCCCGGATGGATGGGAGAGGAAGTTGGGGAGCAGGTGAGGTAGTGACAGAGGATATGTGAGGGTGGGAAAAGGAAACGGAAATCAAGGAGTGAAGGAAGTCCGTGTCTAGTTCGTCTAGTGTCTAGTTCAGCTTTTATAGAATCGGCGTGTATAGATGGGGTGCAGGTGTTACAGAGGAGAATGGCATGGTCTGGCAGGAAGACCAGTGGGAGTCCGAGGAAGCACAGATGCTTAGTAGAGCACATCGCTATAGCGATGGAATTGAATGCGAGGGCATAGAAGAAATGAGCTATCCAGCTCGAAAGCTCTCAGCAACCAAACAGCGAAAGCATCTAGACGGATAACTATCCGTTGTCATTTCATCCATTCATGTTTTGTTTGTTCATGGATTCATTCAGTTATTCTAAAGACATCTGTTTCTTTCTAAGAATGGCCACCAGTGATAAAGAGCCGACTCCGTGCCATCACCCCATTACATCGAAGAGGAGCTGAGGTTCAGAGAAGCTGGGTAACTTGCCCAAGCTCACACAGCTGGGATTCGAACCCAAGACTGTTCCATGCCAGCCTCTCTTCTGAATCACTGTAATGTTGTGTGCAGTGAGTCCTTACTCAAGTATGTTCATCTGGGGCTGCTACAAACTCTCCCCACAGTCTGTTTCCTCACTTCATCCAGGGAATCTGGTTCTGGCGCCAGCTCTGCCACCCACCTGGGGTATGACGTTGGCCAAAGCTCTCTGTTTCTATGGGTCAAGTCTCTTCCTCAGCAAAATTCAGGGATTATACTAGGTGATTACTGAAATTCCTTGCTTCTCTAAAATTCCACGTACCTGTCACTGGACACTCATTCCTCTCGGCTGGATGAACACTTACGAAACTGCACACTTCTCTCATGACTCAACCATCTCATCTAGGCTCTGGCTTCCTGTGGTAGAATCAGCCATTGCCCATCCGACATTACATTATTCTTAGGAGAACACCTGACTTTCTTCAAGATAGCAGTGCACCCACCCCTAAAGGACTACGTTTTCCAGTTTTACTTAAGGCGAGATGCACTGCTCTTCTAGTGGTTTGGGCCAATGAGACGTAAGTGCATCGGGCTTTCGGGCTTCCTTCCTGCCAGCAGGACAGGCTTGATGACCAGAGCTCCAGCAGCCATCCGAGGCCAAAGGCGGCCTTGAGGATAGAATCCACACACTAAGAACAGTGGCATAGAAAGATAGAGAGCATGGTCTCAGACGACCTTGGAGCCACTGTATCAGTCCTGGACTTCCTACCTCCAAACTTCTTTTAGGTGAGACAACAAGAAACCCTCGCAAATTCAAGCCTCTCTTCTTTTGGGTTTTCTGCTACACGCAGGCAACTAATTCTCATTAATGTACCCACAAACTGGTCACGCTTTCTTTCTCTAGCTGTAATATTCCCCTTAAATTGTAGTGGTAATTTGCTACGGCCTGCCGGACAAACTGACGACCTGAGGGAAACTCCAAATCAATTTGCGTGACGCCGGATTCATAATCTGGAAAATGTAACCTGAAAAATGGTTCCTCTTGTGTTCCCCCTTGCAGCAAATGGCAACACCACATTTCCTGCCACTAGTGTCCAAAGCCTGGTGTTAGTTTTCATTCCTGTTATGCAGTCAGTTACCAAATCATGTAGATGCTCCATTCATTGATCTAACATTTTGAGGGCATGTTAGCTCAAAAGATGATTGGTGCTGGGGCTACAAGAATAAGCCAAACAGATATCTCTTGCTTCTCATGATGCTTGCAGTCAAGGGCAGGGATTTATCTGTTCTCATGAAACTTATAACGAGGACAGGCATTCTTTGAAGAACCACGCAAACAAATGTAAAATTGCAACAGTGGCGCATGCTACAAAGAAAAGGTAGTGAGAACACACAGTGGGGGCCAGGGAAGGCTTTGACTAAGCCAAAATCTGAAGGATGGTTGGACCTACTGTGGCAAAGAGTAGGGAGGGGTGTGGGGTGGTAGGGGTGCATGTCAGGCAAAGGAAAGAGCTCGTGAGAAAGTCTAAGGAAGGAAGGGGCACAGTGTACTCCGTGAGTTAAAAGAAGGCTGTTGGCTAAAGCACTAGGAGCTATGAGGGATCCAAGCGGCAAAGGTAGTGTTCAGACCATATTAAGGACTTTGAGCTCATTTGAAAATCAATGGGAAGCCATTTGAAGGTTTTTAAGCAGCTAAAGGAGGGTGGGCAGTGACCTGATCATATCTGCTGTGTCCTTCCTATTTCTTTTCTCCTCTCTTCTTAATTCCCTCTGCTGCTACACTCATTTCCTATTACTCGCTTCTCTCCCTGAAACTCACCCTCCACATGTGAGGATCATTCTTCCAAATCCCCGTGCTGAGCATCGTGCTCTCATTCCCAAAGATCTTCAAGAGCTCCTCATTCCCACTAAATGAAATCCAACTTCCTAAACCAGAGTTCAAGGCCCTGGCTTCCCTGTGCTTCCTTCCTCACCTGCCACTCTCTCTCACACGCCCTGTGTGCTTCAGCCAAATTGTGCTGGACTCTGTTCCCCAACTCTGTGCCTTTCCTCATGCTCTTCTCTAGGAACTGGAATGCCATTTGCTTGAATGACCATTTGTCACAACCCTCTGTACCTTAAGACCTTGCTCCGATTCAGCTCTCTCCCCTGGGTTTTGTCGGCTGTCCCCAGCCCAGTGAGCCTTCCTCCTCTGTGCCTCTGAGCCCTATATCTGCCCCTGCCCCGAACTTGTCACTCCGCATTTGGGCACAAGCCTTACCTCCTGAAACAGCTTGATGGGAGGATCCTGGCTTCTTTTCTGCGCCCAACAGGTCCCACTGTGCCCTACTTAGAGCAAGGGCCTCAGTTAATGTAAGCTGAAGGAACAAATGAATAATACTCAAATAAGTGGGCAAAATGCCATCCAGGGTCACCCTTCGCACAATTCCTTCATAGTCAATGAAAATGGCCCATCTGCACAGCGAGCCTGGTAACAAGCAGACTGCTTTTGGAAACAGACTAGCTGGGTTCAAATCCCAGCTCTACCACACACTACCTGTGTGCCCTGAGCAAGTTACCTCACCTCTCTGTAAATGGGGCTAATAGGGGCACCTGGGTGGCTCAATTGGTTAAGCATCTGACTCTTGGTTTCAGCTCGGGTCATGATCTCAGGGTCGTGAGATCAAGCCCCATGTCGGGCTCCCCACTCAGTGCAGAGTCTACTTGAGATTCTCTCTCTCCCTCACCCCCCCAAAAATAAATAAATAAATAAATAAATATTAAAAATAAAACGGGGTAATAATATACTTACCTGGGGAGTTAAGCGAGTTGGTTCACAGGGAACAAGTAGAAGAGTGTCTGTCACCGAGTAAATGCTCAATAAAAGTCTTCATCATCATGCCGTCATTCCCAGTTGGACTGACTCTCACTAGGTGACTGCCTTCTGTGACCCCATGACCTACAAAATGGTGCTGAGGCCAGAGTCCTGGGCGCGTAATTTCCCACAAGCTGTTCGGCCGGGGAGCCTCCCAGCAACTCTGCATCTTACCACCTGGGCCTCGCAGGCCCTTCCTCTTGTTGCACAAACTTACAGTCTATGCCCTTGCGGCCTCTGGACTGTGATCTCCTTAAGGGCAGAGATGACGATAGTAACAGCCAGCACTGAACAATCCTTACCACACACTGCGCACGCATTGTTCAGAGCGTTCACATGGTTTGACTCATGTGGTTTTTTCAGAAAATCTTATGAGGCAAGTAGGGCCCAGAGAGGTTAGGTAACCTGCCCAGAAGCATGGAGCCAGCATTTAAACCCAGCTAGTCTGGCTCCAGAGGCTGGGGGCTTCCCCACGCTACCCCACCTCCCCTCTGTCTCTCTGTTACCCGACGCAGAGTAGGTATAAACAATAAATGTTTGCAGAATGAATGGATCCCAGTGGCATCTTGAGGGAAGGCTTTTAGTACTTTCTCTCTCGGGGATTTCTGAGTGGCTCCCTTTCCTATGGACCCCTCTAAAGCCCCCAGCGGCAGCCGGTGAGTGTTCCTGCTCTCCTCAGGAAAGCAGATGCCCTCAGGCTGCATGAG
>NC_058404.1:74517240-74542120 GCF_002201575.2 Neomonachus schauinslandi | reverse complement strand
CATGACCCTCATCAGTGTTCACTCTCAGCCTTCTTCTCATGTTCCCTTTCTTAGAAAGGGTTGGTGGAGACTCCACATCACTCCTAAGAATACAAATCTCCTTGCTAAGCTGGTGGAGTTATGAATGATATTGGGGGGTGGGGAATTTTAATTGGACTTTATTTTCGATACTTTTTTTACTCTGTGAAAAGTGTCTGTGGTAATTATAGAAACTGTGGCAACTGCAGAAGTATACAAGGGAGAGGATTTTAAATGGAGGATATTTTTGCTCTTTATTCAAAATATTCTTTAATATTTAATGATTCTTATGGTAAAAAAAAAAGAAAAGAATCCAAGTAATTAGACATTAGAGAAGTCTTTCTAATGCTGGCTTGCTCTCATTCAGCTTCTTAGGATCTTGACGACTGCTTTGATACCTTTTGCTCCTGTCCTCAATGGTTTTACAATCCGACAAGGTAAATGCAGGGTCTCAAAGGCTGCTCTGATTCTCTCATAAGCCCTGAAGAGAAATGCGCAAAATGTGTCCTCTTTCAGCCCGGGATACAGGAATGCATGTAGAAAAAAACTCCCAATACATTCCACATGTATTGCTCCTGCGGAGCAAGGCTTTCAGGGCTTCTTACCAACCCCCATTCAGAACCCCTTCTCTTTCCTACAAAAAGTGGTCCTGGTCATATACACCTAAATATACTCATTAGCTTTGCAACGAAGTTTCACAAAACATTCTTATGCTGTAAAAATATTGAATTTTCCTGTTTGAGCTCTTAATATTTCTGCCTTGGTTAATGGAAACTTACCCACTCTCTTTTTTGTAACATAAATTACAAAGGTAATACATATTTATTGTAGAACATTTAGAAAATACTAAAAATGTACAAAGGAGGAAATGAAAAGCATCGGTAGATCCCCCATCCTTAGAACCTGGCCCACTCTGGACTTCTGACTCTGAATGTGGGTAAGTAAGGGGAATGGGAAAGAAGAGCACGTGCAGTGGTGGACACCTGTGTGCTTGGCTGGTCCCAAATGCCCTGCATCTGGTCCTGGCACTCTGATTCCCTATAGAAGCTGCTTCCTCATGAATCCTCTTCAACCAACCAACTAATGAACTAATCAACCACCCACCCCACCAAGCAACCAATGTGTGTACCATACACACACACTTCAACCTGTGGTAGTAAGGGAAATGTCAACCCTAGTCTGTCCCAATACCATCTTCACAGGGTTAGGCATAAAAGTCCTTCCGGGGGACTTTTCTTCATTGGGTAATGGAAAGAGATTGCCTTCGACTTTGGCGGGAAAGACAGAAAGATGAGCTCCCTGGAGCTACTAGCTGCAACAGTTATAGTCCTGTGGAGAAAGTTGTTTCAGACAATGAAGGAAAGAAAAAAAACACTGAAGAATCCTTATTGTGTTTGAGTACCTGGTCTGGCCGCCCCTTGCTGTAGCTGAACCTACTTCTGCTTGTCTCTGAGAGCAGCAACTTCCTGCCTCTGCCCAGTTTGGTTACCTGAGCCCGGAAGTCTCTTTTGGTCTGAGGTATTTTGAGTTGGAAATTTTCTCATGGAATCAAGAGTCTTGTTTAAACAAACACACCAACATTACATGTGAGGGCAGAAAATTAGAAGTGTATTTATTTAGGATAAATCTGTAACATTTATTTAGAAGAAAGTGTTGGGCCTTGCCCTGTCCACACCTCGTGTGGCCTCCTCTGGATCTGACGAGAGATGTAGGTGGTCTGCCCCTTCTCAGACAATCCAGTTAGCTCCCACAAATCTGATACGAGTCAGGGTATGTCCCAGTGCTGTGGGAGCATGAATCCTAGCCCAGGGTTTAATATTCATGCTGTCTCTCTAGAACTGAGTTTCTCAGCTTAACAGGGAGGACATGCAACTCTGCCATAGAGAAGGTATTATTGTGTGTCCTTTCTGCTCTTCCACCATGAAGCCAGGCTGACTGCCATTCCCTGTGCCTCCAGTGGCCAATGAAAGCAGACTCTGCACAGCTCAGCTCCATTGTGGAAGTCACCCAGAACCTTCCTCGTCTCCTCACTCCCAACACTTTCTAGTCTGCTTCTGTCTAACTCCTGCCTCAGATTTGTGTTCCAGATTTTGATTCCTATCCTGCCCCTTTGGTCTTCACAACTTATCTTTGTTTCATCTGTTGAACCAAAGAACTCCCTAAGAGTTTTTCCTCACATACTCCCCACCTCCTTCCCCAGACCACTGTGTTCCCCTTGTTCATGCTCTAGCCCCACTCAGAACACAGATCCTGACATTAATTCATTTGGCTGCTTCCCCAGATATATCTATCCCCGGTGCCTGAAGATAGAGTGTTGGGCATTATAAGCAGAGAGGAAGGATGGAGGTTCATCTTGAAAGGAACAGGGGTGGGTTACAGACAGAAAGGCAAATTCCCATGAGATGAAAAGTCATCAGTCACCACATGTAACAAGATGGAGGAATTTCCGTACAGATTCATGGAGGTGAGAAATAAATGGGTCCCATAATTTACCATCTTGCCCCATTAGCTGGCTTAGTTGGCTTCATCTATATTTAGTGCTGGCTGGAGAACTTTCAAGAAGAATTTACAGCACCTCTTATTTTGTTCATCTGTCTTCCCATCCAGGGAAGAAACAGTTTGTATCTTGCTTGTATCATCACCTAAAATAGATCATTGACTCTTTTTATTAATAAAACTTGCATTTCCTTTCCCCATGCACAGTCTAGACAGCAAAGAAGGGGAGCCCAGAGCTGAGCAAAAAGAGCTGCTGAGAGGATTTCCGTGATCTGCTGGGCTCCCCCCTCGTGTTCCTTCCCCTCCAAATCCCCACCTTTTCTCCTCCACCTCCATTTGCTTGCTAGTTCAATTATGATCATTCTCTGCCACCTTCCAGATTGGATTTAAGACAGCTAAAAACAAAAAGCACACACAATAGCACAATTTCAAATAAAGATTAAAAACGGCATCAGAAACTATTAGCTGGAAGGTGAGGAAAACACAATGGAACTGGAAACTTGGGAAGAAAATGATAATGGACAATAAGCAATTCTCTATTTGGGTCCTGTTGTCACTGATGATAAAGACGGACCTGATACTGAGTAAGGGCAGTACAGTGACTCTTAGTAGGTGATTGGTTTTCCCATGATAATTGAGCATTTCCTAGTGCCAAGCTCCGTTCAGGACACAGAGATGCCTAATGGTTTTTAATCCCCATGCTCAAGGTGCTCACAATCGAATCTGTTCCCATTATAACCTTATGTACTGAGAATAGGCATAGGTTTCTATGTGTCTGCTCCCCCCACAGCTTGTTCTATGCTGTGTCTCAGGCCTCATGGAGGTGGTGAAACCTACCAAAAATTACGACCAGGGATGTATGTCTAAGCCAAAGACAGCCATACAGGCACTGGACTCAAGGGAGGTCAAATATTCCTGAGGACACTTGATGTGAGCTTGCCTATTGTATTTCCTCTGGATAACATGGGGCCACACCAATTTTGGCAGATGTTTTCCAAAATGCCTGTAACATATCTTTTATCCCACTTGCTCTTGACACTGATGGTAGCGCTTATGTCCTCTCCCCCTTGAACTTTCTGACTGCTTCAAATGACAGAGGATGGCGGAAGTGATGATATGTGACTTCTGAGTCTAGCTTATAAAAATGCCATGTCCTTCCACTTCGTTCTCTTGGGATATTTGCTCTTGAAACCCAGCTACCATACCGTGTGACAGCTATGGAGAGGACTATGTGGTAGGAACCAAGGCCCCTGGCCCACAGACCTGGCTGGGTTCCAATCAAACAACTGGTATCAGCTTGCCAGCCATGGGGGTGAGCCATGTGAAGACGGGTCCCCTAGCCAGTTCAGTCGCCCAGCTGATGCCATGTGGAACAGGGATGAGCTATTCCCAATGAGTCCCACCCAAATTGCAGACTCATGGGCAAAACAAATGACTGTTGCTGGTTTAAGCTACTAAGTTTTTTGGTTCTGTTTTTGTTGTTGTTTTGTTTTGGTTTGGTTTGGTTTGGTTTTGGTTTTGGTTTCAGCTACTAAGTTTTAAGTAGTTAGGCAGCAATGCATGGACCAAATGCCAATTCAATCAGATTTTTCTCTCTTGCGAAGTATGAATGCTTCCAGAGGTGGGACTCTTGAGCTCAGGGAAAACCTCAAACAATGCTGCTTTTCCTCTTCCACACAAGTGCTATGTACCTGCCAGGGCTGGCTGTTCTGAAAGCACAGTGATTATGGCTGTTAAAGAGGTGATCTTTCAAGCAACTCTACATTCTCACATGCTCGCACTAACCACCTGTATTTGAGAGTACCTGGGCATACCTCTCTATTGCAACCTTAAAGAGGACAACCACTGTCCTGTTGACTTCAGCTCCAGTAAGTGGGATTTTATTTTTTCACTCAGTGAGCAAATCCTTACCAGTACCTAGGTCCAAAAACTAGGTTTTTCCCCTTATCCCCCCTATTCCAAGCCCTGGCTTCTTTTTCTCAGCATGATATACCATTCCCCCTGGCACTGGGTGCGGTCCTTCCTTCCCCACCAGCCCGCAGCTTCCGTTACTTCTCGTCTGATCATGCCCACCGATGGGCCTCCTTGACAATGACTGACTCCCTCTTAAACATTCTCCTACTGTTTATTACTGGGCAGGCGGTTCAGTGTAGTAGTTTAAAGCACGTGCTCTGGAGTTGGGAAGACATGGGACAGGATCATGAGTTCTCTAACCCGATCTTAAAAGTATATGGTGAGGATTAAAATGAGATGATACATAATAAGTGCTTAACCCCTATGGCCCGGATTGCTATCTCTTCGGATACCCAATATTCTCTCAGTGCTTTGGGTAGCAGAACATTATTGTTGGATGAGCTAATGTGCCAACCCCGGAGACCACTGTTCCCTGCTGCCTGGCAGATAGGCTGGCTAATGAGATGTAGGCCTAGTTGTTTCAATGCACTGGCAGGAAAGTTCTTTCAAGTGGCTCCCCTCTGCTCTGGTTCCCTTTCTCTCCTCCTTGCGAACGTGATGCTGGAGCATTTGCTTCCTATGGCCACCTGGAGGACGGGAGCTCTGCCCCATGGAGCGGGGAGGGTCAGAAGGACCCAGGTCCCAGGTGACCGTGGAGTTACCACACCAGCTTACCTCTGTACTCTTTCATGTATGAGAAGAAAAGCTCTTGCTTAAAACAATTGTGTTTTGTGTGTCTACTATTAGAAGCTGAACTTAATTCCTAGCTGATACACACAATAGATGCTAGTTACAGTTAGTATTATTGTTCTCTCTCAGTCTCATTTCCCTAATGCTGTGAGACTGCCTGCCTTTTGGGTTCAAGCTGTCTCGAGGCTGATCTGTCCCATCACTTCAGTCCCTTAGTCATTCTGGTTGAAATAGGAAGGAAATAGCCCTGCCACAGACTCTAGGGCTATAACAGTGCCGTAAGTGACCAGGTTTTACTTTAACCTGGAGGGGGGATCTTTCTGCTCATTGTTTGTCAATGTGCTGACTAGTTTTTGTGACCTGCAAGAACGCATTCTTATTCAAAGGTGTCTTCATACGATCTGTATGTGGTGAACCTGCCTGTCAGCCTTGCTCTAACTTTTATAATGTCAATGTGTAGAAAATGAAATTAGAATTAAAGGCACAAAGAAAAGTGAGTAATCAGGACAAAGAGAAGGCTTCAGCTCTGAGATTTTTCTATTTTTACTAAAAATACTTCCAAAAATTACATTCCATAGACAATTAAAATTTCATTTCTCAATTTAAAAATATTTTGCAAAGAAAAAAAGACAAGAATGTGTTATAATATCTTTTAGATATGTAGAAAATCCAATTAATTTTTAGGGTAGATAATTTTGTATAAAGCAGTTTCAATCCTATAAGAACTTTTAAAATTGGCATTGCTTCATTTATTTAAAAAGGTATATGGATCAAAAGAGCATAATTATCAAAGGTAACAATCCTTCTTTTTCATAGTCACAGAAGTTAAATTAAAAGAATTTTCCTTTAAAAGATGTTTAATTCACCCCTTTACAACAACATTTTTAGTAAACAAATACCTTACCTTCAAATAAACATTTATTTTAAATGTTAATATACATTAATTACATAGAAACTAAAGTCAAAGATATTCTTTACTCCTATCTTACAGTGCTTTATTTTTCAATTAAATTTAGAAATGCTTTTAAGTCGATCACTGCTGATTGAACAATATAGCATACAAACTGGTATGGACTCACTCATTTTTTTTTTATAAAAAATCATGCAGCTGAGAATAGAGCAATTTATACATATACACATGTATATCTGATATTTCTAAAGCCATAAGCTGTAAAGGAAAAATATTATTATATATATGATTCTCAGCATACAAGGCAAGAGAAAAAACCCTAAAACCTTTAATCAGTCTTAAAACTTTAGTAGTTGTGGGGCGCCTGGATGGCTCAGTTGGTTGAGCCACCAACTTTTGATTTCAGCTCACGTCCTGATCTCAGGGTTGTGAGGTCAAACCCCATGCTGGGCTCCCTGCTGGGCATGGAGCCTGCTTGGGATTCTCTCTCTCCCTCTCCCTCCGCCCCTCCCTTCTCCCCTTCCTCTCTGAAAACGAACAAAAAAAACAACTTGAGTAGTTCTGCAAATCAGTTCTTAATCAGTAGTGATGGGGCCCTTTCTCACATGAGGCTTCCAAGGTAGAATTTCTACATTGGAAGGTAGAATTTCTACAACATCTGATGATCTTACTGACCTTCTGAGGAAATACTTCATACTGCTTGAAAAATGAGAGCATCTAATAAAGTAGTTTTTTACATTATTTTCACTTAACTTTAAAAACAAGATGCATACATGCTAAATTACTAACGACCTACCAGATTATTTTTTAACATGTTGGCAAACCACATTATCCGCTCTTTCTGAAAGCTGACATTTATTAAACACGAGGAGTTTCCCTAAGTTCTTGATGTTATTTACAATTTCAGGGGTTTCACCTAAGTCAGAGTAATATGGTGATTACTCACCACTGATATTTACACTGAAAAAAATGTTGCTTACTATTTGTAGTTTCTATGTATCATTCATTTAATTCTTGCCATGCAGACCAAAGTGAAAAATGTGAAGAATATGCTTTTTGTAAAAGGTCCAATTACTTATTTATAAAGTACCAAAGGCCAGAGATGATACTGTGATGGGAAGTGAGGAACATGATTACCTGAGCCCTCTACACCTGAAGTCCAACTGAAGAGAATCCATTCACCTTTGGTTGCCTTAAACAGTTCAGTGTTGTATTTCTAAACTTGTACAGCACTGAAATTAAAGTCTTCATGTTACTGGATGTACTTTGGTTTAGAAATTTAACTTCTTAAAATATTTCAAAAAGAGCTTAGAGTATCTATAGAATCGATTTTAAAAAGTTTTATTTTATATAACTGTATGGATCACTATTCTGTGAATATGACATGTTTTTTAGAAAAGGTAATAGGGCAAAACCCAAAAGAAACCAAAAAAACCCACTGCGTATCTACAAATAGCCACCCCCAAAAGGACTAAGAGGAAAATAAAATTTTGGTATCAGATGGGAGAGTTCCAAGGTAATATCAAAGAGCTGCTCAGACAAACAAACAAATTTAGGCAATTCATTGTTTGGATTATAATAATTAATAACCACTTTGACTAATTCCAGTCCACACTATTACATAGTGACTCCCCTGGTTACTTTAAGATTGAAGAAATGTAATCTATGAGTGAAGCTACTCTGGCCTTCCTGTTGTACCTATTAAGTGGAACCCCAGGATTCATCCTGAGTATCTTCTGAGTGTAAAAACATAGCATGGGTAAATTTAGCATAAAGTTTTAATGTTTTCCCCACAATGGGAATTTCAGCAGTGTCTTCCTAATATGTAACTGTGTCTTATCACTCCAGTACATTCAGAACTCGTATGAATTCTGACAGAAATTGAAACTAAAGTCTATATTTTCTGTTTATTCATGATAGGGGCCTCCTTCCAGAGATGGTGCGAATTGATATTTTAAACAACCAAAATTTAAAAATAGACAAAAGTATTTTTAAAGCATCCATTTACATTGTTAGAGGCATTTGCCTCCCCCCACCCTCCACCATGGATATGAAGTTTGATCCATGCTGTATTCCTGTGTTTGGATACCAGTGAGCTCCCCGGAAGGAGGAGTCACATTACTGAGTTAAGAGTAACAGGTTGATATTCTTACAAATTTATTAAAACAAGTTTCCTGAGAAGTTTGACTCAACAATATTGTTAACCTGGTTTGCTTAAAATGTACAAAAAATGCAGTGACACTTACATATCTTTAAAATATTCCGAAGTCAGATTTTGTTCTGATTGGCTACCCAATTAAGAGAAAATTAGTTAGATGTTTACAAACAATAATCTGAAACATAAAATTAACTTTGAGTTTAAAAGCAAGTCTTAAAATTATCATAAATATATGATACCTATTGATTGAACAGTAATACAAGATATAGGGTGCTAGGATTGACCCTTCACTGCTTTGGTTCATATATCTTGCCAGAAAAAACTACCTTTAAAAAAATGCTTTCTATACTGTGCAGTTATAGAGGTTAGTACATTTTTCAGACATAAATTGAATGACATGCTGCTGAAACTTGCTTCTTCTGGAATTTGACATGATTTTAAATACCGAATGAGAATATTTTTATCGTATCATAAAATACTGTGTCATCAAAATAAGATTCCAAGACCCCTTCTAGGTCTCTAAACTTCTAAAGTCACATTATTTGATAGTCTTGGATAAAATTTACAAGCCTCAGTATTCACCAAAAATCTTGGATACCTGGGGAGAGAAAGAAGCAATCTGAGACTCTCCTGAGAGTCAAGATGTTGAGAAGAAACAAAGTAACAAAACAGGCAGAAAAGATGATTCAGAAAATGGCAATTTTGGCATAAATATCTGGGAGTCATTGTGGACCACAAGTGGAATATGAATGTGCAGAACAGAAGTGAAAACAAAAATGTCATATTAGGATGTGCTAAGGAGACTATGACAGACAAATCTGTTGAAATTATATACCACGAACACTCTTTTACCAAAGCTCTATGAGGTCTCAGGATAGCAGGATAGCAGTGGTTAAACACAACCAGATAGTTTTCTTTCATTGTGTGGAAAGATCTCCCTGGCTTTGGAACTCCGCCTTTAAAACTGTGGGCACAGTTCAGAAGGCGAGTATGCCAGAAGGATCCAAAAGGGAGGAGAAGGGCAGTTTTTGTTACACATTAAGGCAGCCTTTCAAGACCCCAAATTCAGCAGCAAATGTTTGGTGAATCTCATCTTCCCTCAGTTTATATGTAGAGAGGAAAATAAATAAAGTTTTCATTATTTACTTCTTTCCTGGAATAAAATATCAGCCGTTGTAGAAGACCTGAGGACTCCCAATGTATTAGATTGCTTTAAAGGTCGGGAGTAGAAAATTCAGGATGAAATGAGGATTGATTTTACGTGAATGGGAATGATAAGCAGGCCCTTCTGCACTCTGCACCATTGCTTCTTGTAAAGGGTGTCACCAAATACGGCAGAGAATGTCCTCTCTGATGGACTGATAGTGGCCTCCTGGAGAGCTGCGTTGAGAAGGACGCGAGGCTTGTCCCAGCTTGACAGGAAAGTGCACTGAGTGAAATCTGCTACACACGCAGGTGTTTCCTATTCCTATTCTGTTTGTTTCAAATGACTGTAAAGATCTCAGAAACATAGAAGGTTGACAGCCGATCCCCCTGTGCACATGTCCTATTCACATACCATGGGTAAGGGAGGTGTGGTGAGAGCAAGAATGAGCTTTGGGAAATGTGAACAAGCAGGTGATTTTAGCTGAGAAGGAAATCACTTTGCTCTCTCATTGAAGATTCCTCTTCCTCCGAGAAGGTCCCAAGGGGTCTGGCCAACTCAGAGTCCACAAGGCACCAAACAGCATCTCCTTGGGCCGGTGGACTCTCTCAGTATACCTCCTGGGCAGGTAGATGAGCTTACCGAGCCCCTGGGATGACGTGTAGGGTGAAACACTCGCTTTGTTTTCTGTCTTTTCCATGATGTAACTCGCCTGGAGGAAAGTTCCTGCCGAATGCAGATGACCTATCAGAGGACTTGACTAATCAGAGGAAATTATCCAGAGCTAATTAGGTAATAAGGTGGCCCCGAAGGAAGCCATATATGAAACAGCTTCCTGATTTAAATTCCAAGGAATGAAGCAGAAAGATAACAAAGAGCTAGAGAGCTGGCCAGAATGAATACAGGCAGCATAAAGGTTGGCCCAGAGGAGGGAAGTGGCCCTGATGAGAGGTGAAAACCACGTGGCTCCTCCTTTTCTCAGAGGCCACCCTGGACGGCAGCCAAGCCTCTTCCTGGTGCTTCTCAATCGTGCATTCTTCCAAGGACAGGTGATGCCATCATTAGGAAGAGTGGGCGTTGGAAGAAACAGCAAAAGGTTCTTGTGTCTATGTTGATTTGAATTTAATTAAATTCGCATCCTCTTCATCCTCTGTTGGCAGGCTCGGCGGGCTCCCTCCCGGGCCGCTTCTCTTGGAAAACATTAGCACCATTCAGCTTCAGGATTCACTGTCACTGTAAAAAACAGAACAATCATGTATTTTCAAGAAGCTACCGAGAGCTGGTCACTCCACTATGGAGGTGACTCAAGAAAACATAAACAGTCAGGAAGCCCAGAGTGTCCAGCTTACGATTTCTGAAACAAAGGTTGGTTTGGAATTTATATTTGATCCCTGAGGAGGAAATCCATGAAAGCCAAGAAATAATCCCTAGTTCTTGCTCTAATATCCCTCCCTAGTGCTGATGTGGAGAGAACCAGATGGAGTTGGGGGTTCCCCTCTTTAATTAAATCTAATCCCATTCTCTATGAATCGATGCCAAATTGCTTTTTTTACAAAAATTTCCATGTGTTGTTTTTTTCTCAGGAGTTTGTGGTCCTGGCGTGTTTTCAAAAGCCCAATTTGCTCATATCCACAAAGGATCTGGAGGCGCCTTCTCGCTGTCATTTAGAATCCAATCATTAGGCACCTCGGGGTGTGAGGAGACATAGATCATGGGCATGGGATTGGGACATGACTGCGCTGGCTGGCTAACTTGTGCTTTTGTTCCTAACTTGGCTATCTTGGCCACATATCTGGCTCTGCAGCTTTTCCCCAGTGAGGCTGTGCCTCCACTCCCATCTCCTGGGAAGCAGGCCACTCTACCTCTCCTCCCGCTTCTTCTTTCAGTTTTGTGCCCCATCGCTCAAGTTCCAGAACATCCCTACTCGAAGTGACCTTTGTCTCCAAGAAAGAGCCTGAATGATAATAACCAACAGAACCTCGTATCTCCTTCGCTCACAGGCGTGGATAGTCTGCAACCGACTAGATTCTTCTGACTCCTATTTCAGAGCTCTCCTGCTCAGGGAAACAGCATGTGTTTCCAAAAAGACTGAAGCAATCTGATAGATAAATAGATCTATCCATGGAAGGAGAGGGGAGACATTGTGTGTCCAGTTATGTGTTTGTGTTTGTGTCGTGAAGACGGAGGGAAGAAGCTGTGATTAAGGATGGGCAATCGATGGGAAAAGAGGAGGCGGACAGTTGTGAATAAAAGACAACTTCCGTGGCAAAACTTATTTGAAATGGAAAGCTGATGGAAGGAAAATTAAGACATTTTTCAGCCAAAGAGCAGATGTAACCACCCCTTCACTTCAGTGACCCTGAACTACTCTTAAACTGGGCAAGGAGTTTCCATTTCCTGGAAATTGGGTGGTAGCAGGATATTATTTCTAAGATCTAGGAGTTCATCTCTATAGCACATAAGTCTCTTTCCTTCTGCGGCCTTACCTTGAGATTTCAGCCACCCTAAGCAGAATATAACACAAAACTGGATAGCTACAGGCGCAAGCCCTCTTTTGTCTACAGCACTGATCTGCATCCAGCTGTCCGAATAGAAGTGATTTTTTAAAGTATTATAAAACCAATCCGTAGTCTTTGTTGAAAAAATAAATACAAATAAGCAAAACAAAAATACTAACAATCTTACCACGGTTAATATCTTGGTGTGTACTCTTCCCAACTTCCTTCTTTTGATGATGATATACATTTTTTTTTTGGTACAAAAATGGGATCATATGATGCATTTCATGCTGTAATCTGCTTTTCTCACCTTCATTCACATACAGACATCATTCCTTGCTAATAAATATACCATATCTTTTTAGTGGCTACAGAGACTTCCATTGTGTCACCAGACCAAAAACCATTTTTTTTAAACTATATCCTTATGGTTAAACATGTAGACTATTTCTGATTTTTAGTTTTTATTTAGTATTAAAAAATCTTTGCACACTTCCAATTGTTACCTTTGCCTAAACATACCTAGAAGAGGAATTGCCAGGTTAAAATGTATGCCATTTTAAAGCTTGAACAGCCCATTGTCAAATTACCCCCTTCCCTAGACATTTTGCACAGTTTACCTTCCTCCCCACACTTTCTTTAGGGAGATTTCCTTTCCCCACATCCTTTCCAATACTGGATAGTATTATTCTCGTTTTGTATTGATCCAATAGGTGAAAATAGTATCATATTTACCTTTACTTTTTAATGATTTCTAAGAGAAGTAAACATTTTTTTAAAGCTCTATTGGTAATTTTGACTTCTTCTTTTGCTAAATTCCTTATTGATAATTTTTACTCATATTTAAAATGGGACTATTATCTTTTTATTGGTTCATGTATTAAGAATGATAATTTTTGTTCATTATATATATATTTTGCAAGTGCTTTTCCCCAGTTTTCCTCTTCCTTCTGATTCTATTTATTGTGTTTTTTGAAGTACAGAAATTTTGAGTTTTTAATGTAGCTCAAATCTATGCTTTTTTTAAAAAGATTTGTTTATTTATTTTAGAGAGTGAGAGTGTGTGCGAGTGGGGGGGGAGGGGCAGATGGAAAGGGAGAGAGAGACTCTCTAGCAGACTCCCCGCTGAGCGTGGAGCCCCGCGTGGGGCTCCATCCCACAACCCTGAGATCAAGACCTGAGCCAAAATCAAGAGCTGGATGCTTAACTGACTGAGCCACCCGGGCATCTGTACATCTGTGCTTTTCTGATACGGTTTTTAACTTGTGTGGCATGCTTTCGACCCATCCCCACCTTAAAGTTATAATAATATTTATCTACATTTTTTCTGGACTTTTTTCAACATTTAAACTTATTTGGAGTCTATTTTAATCTAAAGCATGCGACAGCTCTAAATTTTAATCATTACAATGTGGAGTCTTTCAGGAGTACAGTATGTCTCTGTCTATTTTTAAGAATCTTTTATGTCCCTCCATAAAACTGAACAATTTCTTTTTACATTACGCCATGCATTTTTTTGGTTAAGTTTATGCCTCGGTATTTCGCGACTCGCGTTGCGTTTATGGTCGTGCACATGCTAGTATGTGCTACCAGAGGCTCTTCTACATGGTAGGTAAGAGCACAGCGTCAGATGGCCAGAGCTTGAATCAGGGCTCAGCCGCTTCCTTGCTGGGTGACCTTGGGCAAGGGCACCTTTCTTGGCCTAAGTTTTCTGTCTTCCTCCCACCCGCAAAACATACATAACAATGCCATGCACTTTATAGGGTTGTTGTAAAGAATAAGTGAGGGGCGCCTGGGTGGCTCAGTCGGTTAAGCGGCTGCCTTCGGCTCAGGTCATGATCCCAGGGTCCTGGGATCGAGTCCCACGTCGGGCTCCCTGCTCCTCAGAAAGCCTGCTTCTCCCTCTCCCTCCCCCTGCCGCTCCCCTTCCTTGTGCTCTCTCTCTCTCCGTCAAATAAATAAATAAAATCTTAAAAAAAAAAAAAAAAAAGAATGAGTCACGCTACCGGCCTGACATACAAACCCATGACCGTAGGTTCTTCTGATTTTGCAGATTCTACGCAAGCAAATGTTTGTTGGCTCAACACAAGCTTCAACACGGCTTCAAACATCCAAAGGCTTTCAGAAACCATCTTCCAAAAACACACTTTCCATTTCCGAGGAGAAAGTACTTACAGGGGGTCCGTGGAGAACACCCTACGAGCATTTGGAAGGCTCACCAACCCAAACTGTTCCCTGCGAGCACCAAAGAGCCCGGGAGCTCACAGGCGGCACTCACTGCTCCGCTCAGCGCTGGGATCAGTGAGCAGGGCACGGGTCTGCCATACAAGACGCTCCCAAAGCAGACCCCAGTTGCTGCAGCTGTGGGGCACCGGGTCATGCCTAGTGTCGCAACTCTCACATGCCCGTTTTCCCTGGGAGGAAGTCCGCGCCCCGGGATCTGGCCCCCACCTGAGCCTGGAGGCATTCTCTTCCGCTCGCGCATCCCCTCATTTAGTTAGACGCGTTCCCTGCTGTCATCTCTGCGAACTGATCAAGGAAGCCCGGGTGTGTTTAACGCTGGCAAATCCTAGAGTTTCCAGTGAAAAATACCTTGGCAAACTGCCCCACGATTGCAACTAATAAACTCAGGGGTCCTGCCTCAAACCTCTGTGCCTGCCTCCGTGTTAATTCTGGCGGCTCCGGTGTCTGGCCGGTGACAGTGGCATTAGCCAGCAATTTTTCTCCAAGTGTTACAGAGATGTTTTAAGCACGTGGGACAGCTTCCCCAAAAGCCTTTATAGTGACAGGCCTACAAACTGTAAAAACAAATTGAACTGATGACAAAGCATCATCTTACGATTTTTAAGAAAGTGTTTAATTGGAACGCCAGCAGCGAAACGAGGACAGAGGCCACTCTGAACACCTCGTTTCCTAACTGCCCCCGGGTCGCAGGCGGGAGCAGATCAGCCTTGTTTGGTCTCCTGACCAGTTTATCTTCTAGCGCTCCCTCCGTGTGACCGCAGCCAATGTTTCCTAGCTCCGAAGATGGCAATAAGCCTGCATCAAACCTTTCTCGTGTCATGATGCTCCGTAACTTGGGGCAACGCAGAGCTCAGTATAGCACAGTCACGTAACAATTCAATCACGCTCCCTTTCTCTTCATCAGTATAACCTCCCTTCTCCTTCCTGAAAGGGGCCTGGCCCCCGTGGGGGGAATTATAGAGGTCACACATCTGGCTAACATCACAGCCGGGCCTAAAATTCATCCAACACACATAGATCATGCCCACGGCAGACATAATCTGGGCCACTCTTCAAGCAATGCCGTGGTTTATTAAATTTAATACATCTTCCCTCACGACCACATGCACACGCGCACGCACACATGCACGTGCACACACACACCTGCATTTCAACAATGTTATTTGAGGTTATCATCCTGCAGGATTATAAGCGGTTACTTTGTGCCCCTCATATGTTACTTTGTATCCCTCATAAAACAGAGCTCAGATTTGAGGGAAACCAGTTGCCACTCAACATACTTCCTATTGAATACTTGTTGCGTTTTAAAGGACTTTGGAGAGACTAGAAAGGAAAAAAGGAAAGAAACTCATAAAGAAAATAACCAGAAGTGGCCACAGAGATTTACTTGAGTGGAAAGGCCAAAACAGTTCACCGAACCGGCTGTTTTCTCACAATTAATGGTTCAGTCTTGTCAATGACTGCACGAGGTGATGGATACGTCATCCACCAGATACTGTCATGTATTAGCCTCATGGTGGCTGCCTTCCTTGCTGCTGAGTGTCCCTTCTATTTTTTAATCTCTAATTTGTCTTTTAATTTGTGGAATATCTCTTATCTTAACCAATTAATAAAAGTAAATGAAAATGTAGTTTTAAAAGATACATTGAGTTTTATCATAAACTTGTTGTGTAAATTGGACAAGTCACTTAACCTCTCTGATTCCAGGTTTACTCATACAGATTATTTCATTTTAACTGGTTGAACTGGCATGATGTGGACCACGCCAGGCACATATTGGGTGTTCAGTAAATATATTTTGTAAAACTACATCAACAATCATGCTTTTCAAAAAAAAAAAAAAAAAAAGACAGAGAAGAGCAGAAACAGGAAGAAATTCACAAAATTCTTTGTTAAACTAACCTGGATTTTCCTGAGAAATATTGAAGTGATCCATTTTTATGTCATTGAGCTCAGACATGAATCATAAAGTAAACAATAGAATTATTACAAAACCAGAACAGGTATGCTGTTATTTACCCCGACTAGCTAACTTCCTAGGTGATAGTACGAGGCTTCTGGTATGTATAAAATGCTGTATAAATGTCTTATTATTTTTTGTTATAAATGTGTTTTCAAAATTCTAAATCCACTTGGATGGAACCAAATCGATTTTCCCCCTTGTCTTCCCCAATGCTATTTCTCAATATAAACTCATCACTGCGGCCAACTGGCATAAAGGGAAAGAAGATGGACACTTGGCTAATATTTGCGATTCCTTTTCTGTGGTTATTCACCTAAGCTTGCAGAGACAAACACCGCACTTGCAGGAAATTGTCCAACTATAAAGGCCTCGGGAAGAAGGGACAGGCTGGCTAGACCTTAAGCACTGTGATGAAAGGGATTCTATCCTTCATGTGGTTACCACTATCTAGCAGCATTCAGGAAGGTCCTGGAAGGGTTGGGGTAGACAATAAGGGAATGCATTCTTTACCGAGAATTTAAACAATAATAAAACCAACTCAGCAGATCTGCTTTCTGTTATCACCAAGTGCTGGCAAAGTTTAACAACGCACTGATGAGATTCTCTTCAACTCCAGGGCACACCTCTCCCCACCTTCCACTGCCCCGCCATACCCCCTGGACACTATGCCACCAACACCACTCTTCCACTACTCTCACAATGCCTCACCCGTAGCAGACAAGAATTGGGGGAAAATGCTAAGGTAGGAAATAACATCAAATTCCCCCTCCTCCACAATTCCTTCAAGAAAGATAATTTCCTTATTGATTTTCTAAAAACATGAAAACCATAGTATAAACTTCCCAGAGTGCTTTGTATGTCTCTGGCCCTTATGAAAGTCCTGTGCCAAATGTTAGATTCCATAGCATAAAGGAAAATGTCCATTCCATGAGGACAGGGCAAAGTAGTGAACAATGGCTGGCCAATGGGATATGCGGGAAAAGACCTGCAAGACCTGAGACTATGGACCCTAATGAGAAAAGTCTTCACACCCGGTGCGGTGCATTAAGGGGAGGGTGGTGACCAGATTGAGTCCTTTTTCCAGAAGCACATGGACTTTATATATAACAGAGGTTCTGTGTCAGGGTGTCTTTCTAGCATCAAGAAGGATTGAACCCTTTAAATGGGTTCCGGAAGTCTTAATGTAGCAAGAGGATCGAGATGTGTGTTTTCTACTAAGCTCACTCTCCAGTGACTGTTATGTACTTTCTCAAGCATTGCATTCCCCTGCACACTACTTGAATGGTAGAGGAAGGATGAGTCGCAGATGTAAAAGCCAATGGGGAACTTTGGGGATAATGATGTGTCAACGTACATTAGTTGATTGTAACCAATGTACCCCTCTGGTGTGGGACTCCAATAGTCTAGGGGGGTTTGGGGGGGGGGGGGGTTGGGGGTATATGGGAACTCTCTGTAATTTCTGCTCATTTTGCTGTACACCTGAAACTGCTCTAAGATAGAAAGCTTTTTTTTTTTAATGCCCCACCCACTAATATGGATGTGCCTGGGCCCTTGGACCCGGGCTCCTTAGCCCAAGAGGCAGTGAATTTATGTATATCAATTTTAAGTTACTAATAATAATACCAGGGATGTCTGGGTGGCTCAGTGGGTTAAGTGTCTGCCTTTGGCTCAGTTCAAGATCTTGGGGTCCTGGGATCCAGTCCCTGCCAGGCTCCTGCTCAGCGGGGAGCCCGCTTCCATCTCTACCTGCCGCTCCCCCTGCTCATGCTCTCTCTCTCTCTTTCTCTCTGACAAATAAATAAATAAAACCTTTAAAAATAATAATAATACCAATACTTCTTGAGAGTTTATTCTGTGGCAGGCTTTGTTCCAAGTGCTTTGTATCTTTCTGAGTTTTTAGTGACTAAAAACTAGATTTGCTTTACAATCTTGTACTGCTCTCTGAGTAATCAGAAAGTACCTATAGTACCAAAGCCTTGGGACTTGCCACTGTTGGTTCCATAAGCCGGTGCCGCCTTCACTGAGAGGGAACGGGGTGAAGCCAGACTGTCATCCTGTGAATTGAAGCCAGATTGTTCTGGACCAATGCAGGAATGTAGACATGCACCTTAAAAACAATAGTTTAGCATAAAGCAGCCCTCCAAATACGTTAAGCCTTTTTGTCGTACAGGCAGAAGTGAGCTCGAGCTTATTACCAAGACTAACCTTTCAATATTTCAGAAAATGTGATTTCTAAGATGCTTTCACAACCATACAATCCTCTAACATTCAGTTTCTTCTATGTTGCCAATAATTTCAAAGATCAAGAGGCAGGTACATAAAAACCACGATGTTTTGCATCAGTTGAGGGTGCCGGTCAGAGACACACTAACAAGGTATTTATAGGGTTTCAGTGGTGATGTGGGTGAGCCCCACACTGAACATACACAATGACTTAATTTTAGGTAAGATTAAAATGTGTAGAGAATACTCCTTTGTCATTTCCTTTGTGATACTCCCCCTAACATTTTCTTTTCTTTCATCTGCTTGTTAATATCTGGCATCTCATTTAAATAGTATAGAATCTTTTATGAGCCAGTGATGAATATTTAACATGCAGATACCGGGAGAGATAATAATGACTGAAATCTTCAATACGAAGTGAATTTCCACGTCAAAGCTGAGGATTGCCTCAGTAAGACTGTGGGGGCCTGATGTGTGAGATGTGGGGTGACCACCTCTCAGATGAGGTTGAGGGAAAGGTGCAGAATAAGGGTTCAGAAGACAAACATCTGACTGCCTCACTATCGACTATCAGTCTTCCCCTGTGATGCTCCAGCCTCAGGGACTGCCCAGTGACAAGTGACTGCATTCTGGAAACATTTAAGATGACTGGCACAGGAACTTTGGTTAACATGGAGGGAGAGAAGACGGGTGGTGTTTATCCTGCTCTGAAAGTTTCTTCTATTTATTCCCACAGAAGTGTACAGTCTCAGTCACGGGCTCAGTCACGTTCTCTGCTCCCCGATCCCCTCTGAGTCACCCCTACCAACAACTTGGCGCCCCCCAAATCACAGTGCCGCCCTGTGGAACAAGTCCCCGAGCTGCTGCATCATCAATCCTTTCTCCTGTGACACTTCTCGCGTCCTGACCAAACAATTCTCTGATCAAAAACACCCCAAACCTGGTCATTTCCATCCTCACAAAAGAGAACAACATTTAAACAAGATTATGGTGTGCTGAATAACGCCAAGCCCTAGACGCCAAAATCTTCTATCAGGCAGAGCCACCTAGTGGTAGGATGGAATATGTTTATCAAATTCTCATTTAATTTCTCTCCTAAACAAACAATCCAATCCAGGTGGGGTTTTGGGTTTTTTTGGTTTTTTTTAATATGTTCATTTTGCTCACTCTTATTTACAGTTATCCCCTTTAAGATGGCCACTTCCATCTGTTTTCCTTACCAAACATCTCTTCATCCAAGCTAAACAAACCTCTAGTTTGTTATAATCACAGTTTTACGACTAAAATGGAAGCCGACACAACAGTGTCTCTTTAGAAGCGCAAGAAAAATGCCAATACTAATCTACTTCTAAAGATGGAGTCACTAGGATATTTACTTTACATTTTCCTCTTTGCCATAACTCACACTTTCTTTTCTCCACATGACACACACATATACCCATGTAAATTGTCACATAAAATCTACAGGCACAGAGACGATAAGCAAAAGGGCTCTACTGTGGTCTCCCCTCTCCTCCCCCACACACCTCTCATCAACAGCGGAAACTAGAAGTACCTTGGGTTGTGGTTTGATTCTTTTTCTTCCTTTAAAGTAGGTAAACATTCACAGTCCGCTAGGACAGAAAAAAAGCAAACTCATTGTTAGTCACCAAAATTCTATTTTCTATCCACAAACTCTTACATTTGAGCATCACATTTCCCTGATCTGTATGGTTACTTGTGCAGAAATGGCCTCCCTAAGGAGTTCCAGAGGTTAAAAGATTAATGATGGCAAGGCTCTTGAAATGGAAAAAGCATCAGAAGCACAGATACAAGACTTCAACATGCCTCTGGCCCTGTTGGAAAGGGCACAATTCATCACTGCTTGGTTATTCAGGCCCTGAAGAACCGCACTGTTGCTCCAAAAGCTAGAACCTGCATGTTGCAGGTTAGACACTGGAATAAAATAGCTTTACCGGAGTCCTGACGTGCCTGCAGAATGATTTCAGTCAGGATGCCCCATCAAAAAGCAGCAGGTAAAGTGAGGAACAACTAACCTTCTTAAAGTCGTCAGAGTTCCCTCCTATTATGCCCCACTTATTTTTAAGGAAAAACAAAATCCATCGGCTCCATCACGTATGTGTCAAAATAACTGTTTGCTATGGTTGTTAAAAAGAAAGGCCTTTTTCAAGGTTTCTGGTTTAGTGAGTGTAATAGGATCCTGATTTTGTATTACAATGATCCCAGGCACAAAAGGAAATATGGCAAATGATTAAGAGAGGTTATCTTTGGGTGGTATATTCTTTTCTTCTTTCTACTTTTTTTTTTTTTTTGCATTTTCCAAATTCTATTATGTAGGTATATTTTATAAACTAAAAATAACAAAATGAAACTACCTTCAGGATTATCTCAGTGACCCGCCCCTATCCTTAAATGTTCTACAGAGCCATTCTTTCCTCCATACTGGGCTATGAAAAACGGTTCTGTTCAAAAGTATACAAGTTCATTGAATGGTTCTAATCTTCTGGAAAGCTTATGTTGATAAGTCTCTGGTACAATAATTCTAATAACAGGTCTCTGGATTTGGACTTCACTATTGTTGAATCTGACAGACCCCAGAGTATTTTTTAAAGACGAATGTGAAAAATACGAATGATATGATAATTTAAATACTGGATCTTATTAATTTAATCCGAGCATTAAAATAACTTATTGACTTTTTAAACGGAACTTTAAAAAGGAAAAAAAACAGCTAACATCATTTTTAAATCTGAACATTGATTCAATGAAAAGTAAAGAACACATACAATTACTGCTAGATATCAACAAGTTCATGGGAATATTTATAATACTATTATATTGGTGTTGTCCAATAGAACTTTCTATATGATGGAAATGTTCTAGATTTGTGCTGTATAATATAGTAGTTATGAGCCGCAAGTGGCAACTGAGCACTCAAAATATGTCTAGAGTGACTGACGAACAAAATTTTTAACTTTATTTCATTTTTTAAAATTTTAATTTAAATAGCCACATGTGGCTAGCATCTATTGTCCTGGACAGCACAGATCTATGTAAACTATATGTGGTAAAGTTTTATACCATATACAGATTAAAATCGTAGATCTCTAAATGCTACCATATATAAGGTAATGCCAGACGCTAACCTTTTCCAGATAATTTGGACCTGAAGAGTTCCTTGTTTGAAAAAAGACCATTGGCTTCTTTAAAGAGGCCATTTGAAAAGCTTGTACAAGAATAAAAACCAAGGGCACCAAGTGATGGCCTAATCAAATGGAGTCTTTAACGATGGTCAGACCCAGGTTCACGGTCTGCATGCTCCAGATCTAATGTGGCTTGGGCTCACCCTGACACACTCCAGGATTTACGGGGTATTTCTGAAACTCTGACAGTCTTCTCATACTAGAGAAGACAGAAAAAGAACTTTAGGTGACCGTACCATTTCTATTCATGCTGTTCATCCACTTGTCAAGCTCTTCCATTTCGATTTCCATAACAGAGGGCGTGTCTTCCTCAAAAATGGGGCTAGAGAGAGAGCAAAAATCGTGTTAAAACAAAAAGAAGTGTGTTGGGCAGAGTTTCCTTTTGGGAGAGGCTGGAATGCTGAGTGGGAGAAAGGTGAACTTGAGGTCGTGTGTGACACTCCAGCGCAGATGGGGGGGGGGGCGGTTGCCCTATTCACACGTACCAAACTCTAAAAGGAGGAAAGGCTAGAGCTAAAATAAACCTTCCTCTATCGCTGATCCAAAGACGGAGGGCACACAGCTCAAGGGGAGCCCAGGAGACCCTGACTGCCCCCCCAGAAGGTACAACGTCGGGCCAACAGGCTTCCACCGTGAGGATCCTCTGGGGAGTTGCCCTGTTGAGCATTTTAGCCTTGCTTAATTTCATTTCCCTTTCTTTGAGGTTTCTGATCTGTGCCCCAGGTCAAGAGGCCACTGTGAACAGGTTGCTTTCCTCACTTCTCCTTTCAATTCCCAGGCTTTTCTGTCATGGAGAAATAGAGCCCTTGCTTTCAGAAACCCACCGCACTCACTTCTCAGGGCTCAGAGCCCACAGTTATGGGAAAGAAGCCCCTGGTTAATGTAAATGGGGTTGGGGAGGAGGACCACCAGCTCTGAACCACAGTATGGGCGTGACACCGTGGAGAGGAAGTGAGCCAAGTGCCTAAACAAGCAAGGTTGCTAGGGGGAAAGCCGGGGCGGGGGTGGTGACAGGGCCCCAGAACAATCTTCTGGTGGAATCTTGTTCTCTCTCTCTCTCTCCCCCCCTTCCCTCCCTCCCTCTCCCTATCTTTCCCCTCCTTCTCCTCCCTCCCTCTCTCTCTCCCTGCACCACCCTTCCTTCCTCTCCGCCTCCATTCCTTTTCTCCCTCCCACCCCACCATGGTTCTGCCGCATGAACTTTAGGCTTCTACCAGGGCTCTCCTCCTTTAATACCAGGGAACATATCTTTCCTGGTGATAAAATGTTTAACCAGAGTAAACGAACCGATGTCCTTGAAATACACCCAGTGTCAGAATATTGAACTACGATGCATTTGGAACTGGTAGTAGTCAAAAAGATTTAGTTTTTTCTGAAGAGGACCCTGTTCTTCACCCAGACTCCCCACTGAATTGAGGTTGGGGGCCTAGCGAGCATCCCCGTAGGCTGCTCAGGGCCCTCTCCCAGGGCCCAGGGAGCAAGAGGCCCCTCAAGGGTCCCTCAAGGGTGTCAGAACAAAAACCCATAAAAAGCAGATGGCTTTCTAATCTGCTCCTCTCCCTGATATCCTTGTCCTCACTGAGCTGGGTCAGAGGTAGTGGGGACTTACACTTTGTTGTTTTCACTTCCCAGTTCACCTAAAGAGAAAAAAAAATAAAGGCCATGTTAGCTTTCACTGTCCATAACAACTTTTTATTTCAACAACAGCTGAAATCTCCTTTACAAACACAAGAGATGACTTCAAATCGCATTTTTAAGGGAGCAATAATTAACCTTAATCTGGTGTTAATTGAGGTCTTAATCTGGATGGTCCAACGCGGATTAAATTCACACCCGGTTTTGGACTTCGTAATATCGTAAAATCGAAGCTCTGAGGAAACCTGCTCTGTGTTGCTGTAGTTGAGGTGAGAACCAGGTAACAGACTGTCAAATGCCCATCAGACTCCAGCTGAACATGTGGCAAGAATCAAGGCGCGTTGCCCCAGCTCCAGCTCTGTTTTGTTTGGCAGGGGAACCAATGCATCCAGAGAAAGAGGCAGTCATGTCACGTGAGTGGATAACATAGGCCCCCAGCACCTTCTATGATGTGAAAACCATCAAGGAGCAAACCACTTTGCAGAGGTCCACCGAATAGTCAAATGTTCCCGATCCTTGGCAAGCAGAGGTCTCTTTTCGCCAGGCCTGCAGAAATGCAGGTCCCCATCGAAGAAACACAGCCAGCAGGCACCGAGAACTGAGCTCCTGGAAGCTGGGAGCTGTTGTCATTTCCTGAGGGTTGGCAAGCTTTCACGGCCTTGATGATCCAGGAAAGCTAGGCACAGATGGAAGTTTTGTGCCATTACTGCCTACCTCCCAGGGCCTCTGGGTTATGTCTTTCTGGCCCCTGGTAGGAATCTGAAGCTCCCTGCAGGTGCCTGACCCTCAGACACTTGGACTGGGGAAAGGGGAGTATATTCATTTTATATTTTTTATATAATTTCAATCTCAAATTGACATGCTATTTCCTTAAGGGGTTTTACTATAAATAAAGTCCCTACACATTGAGCCTCCCCTAGAGGTGACCCATAAAGATCCCCCTGTTTTGTCACTTCCCCCCCTTTTCCTCCCCCTCTTTTCCTGCTTAGTAACACCCCCCCACACACACACCCACACTAATTTCTCAGAGAACAAGTGGCCCCACAGCCCCACCGTAAAAGGCATGGATTTATCTTTATAATTTGAGTGCCCGCAGGCTTTGTGGAGAGCAAAAGCTAACCCTGAATGCAGATGATGGAAAAGTTTAAAAACCCATTACAAAAGTGCTCCAGATGCACCAAATGCGAAGCTCCTGTAATCAGTATTCAAACAGAGCAAAAAGCCTTCTGTGGCCTCGTCTCTCCTGCTCCGAGACCATTACCCCGGCCCAGCCACCATGGCAACAGAAAAACATCTGGGAGAGCTCACCAGAGCCGAGCATTAAGCCAGGAGGGAGACCAATTACATGTCCCCAGCAATCAGGCCCTGCCCGCACCTCTCCACCTGGCCTCTATCTCTTTATTAATAGCCATCTACTCCCTTTGCAACCGGAGGGCAAATGTACCTCTTACACTACCCCCCACCTGCACTTGATTCCATTTTCCCTCCTACAGTCCTTCCATGTCATACCCTCCTCCCCACTTTGTCCTCTGCCTCCAGTCCCCAGTTACAACCACTTAGCACGCCCGTGCCCCCACTGTCAGCCAGTCTCCTCTGTGCAGCTCCGGTGGTGGGGTGGTGGGTGGTGGGATTGCTGGGCTGCGCGGGGGGGGGGGGGGGGGGTTGGAGGTTGTAGCCCGGGACAACGCGATAAAGTGCGCTCTCGTCATCGTATCGCCCCAGAAGCCGCCAAAAACAGAGAGATT
>NC_058404.1:74034853-74196663 GCF_002201575.2 Neomonachus schauinslandi | reverse complement strand
GGGGGGGGGGGGGGGGGGGGGGGGGGGGGGGGGGGGGGGGGGGGGCGGCGTGCAGAGGGAGAGGGAGAGAGAGAATCCCAAACAGACTCTGTGCTGAGCACAGAGCCCAATGCAGGGCTCGATCTGACGACCCTGAGATCATGCCCTGAGACAAAATCAAGAGTCGGATGCTTAACCGACTGAACCATCTAGGCGCACCTTTTGTTGTCCTTTGTATGGTGACAATTGGTAACTAGACTTATTGTGGGGATTGTTTCACAATGTTTACAAACGTCCAATCGTTATGTTGTGCACCTGAAACTAATATAATGTTATATGTCAATTATACCTCAATTAAAAAAAATTTAACAGAACTGACAGCACAGACAAGTGGGAGAAGAGCAAGTTCTTGGAGGGGCCTGATACGAGTCCTCAGAGGTTGGGCCATGAGGAAGGCCAGGCACCTTGCCAAGGTAGGCCCAGGCTGCAGGGGACCCGCGGGGGCTTGGGACAGCCGCTATTTACCACTCAGAACCAAAGTATTTCAGTATTTTAAACCGGTTCAGCTACGCCTGAGTTTACCAGCCAGCAATTAGTCCTGAAGTGGCAGGAAGGTTGGGCACGTCAACCGCACTGGATTGGCCCCTTCCCTCTGGAAACACATTTCGTTCCACTTCCAAAACAGCCTCTCACAGTTAGACTTGATTCTTCTCACTCTATGTTGCAATGGAACCACCTGCCTCCCGTGAAAGAGGGTATTGTTTTCCACCTGGGCCGCCCACAGCTGGGTGGGTAGAGCGGCGGGGGCCCACTCGGGCCCGTCGGGCATCTTGCTCAGAGCAGCTGAGGTGCTGGCCGGGCCTGGGGGCCCCTGGACACCAGTGCTCAGGCTTTAGAGAACTCAACAGTGGGTGTGGCTCGCGTCAACTAAACAGCTCCCTGGGCACTGCAGATTCAGACCCAGGCCTGCAGTTTTCTGGAAGATGTAATTATCGTTGGGAAAACCGCTCTCCTTCGACGTCGCCAACGCTCGGGGGATAGAATGTTTACAACAGGAAAAATGTGAAGAGATTTTGTTCTGTTGTGTTTTTCTTTAGTTACTTTAGCCACCCCCAATCACAGTTATGTCAAATCAAATTCTTGTAACTATAGCCCACACGAAGAAAGCAAAGGGGAGGGTCCCGAGTGTGGTAGGGTCAAGCCCAGGCCTGTGGGTTGGGATTGAGGGGCACAACACCCAGCCTGTTAACAATACAGCCGCACCAGGGCCCGGGGTTGCCTGGGGGTGTGGCCTTGTCTTCAAAAACGTATTTAAAAAAAAAACGCCTGTTAAGACACAGATTCCCCGGGCAGAGGGATTTGAGGTGAGTTTCTAAATTTAGTTGAGTGTCTAACCTGGGAAGCGGACCAGGGCCATGTTAGTTTAGAAGTGAGGACAGTGTGTGTCTGTGTGTGTTTGTTTATGAGAGAGGGAGAGAGAGAGAGAGAGGGAATGAACCAGCTGCGAGGCTTGGCTGATGGGAAGTGGGCTCTGGGGGCACCTCCGGGTGGGCCACGCCAGCCTGTCTGCCACGCTTGCCGTCCGAGCCTTGCCACATGTACATTCTTCGTCACCTCAGCTTTTCCACTCTGAAGGCAGCAAAGAGATGGCAAGTTTTAGGCTTCAGGTAGTTTCCCTGTGGCAGTCCTAGAAAAACAAACGTGTGGGTGCTGGGGCCCGAGAAACGTCCTGTCCGCAGGGCGAGTGTCTGCGTGTCCCCGCGTGGTGCCTCCTCAGGGCCCGGGGCTGCCCTGCACTCACTGACGGCGGGGCTGGGGGTCCGCAGGGCTGGCAGGCCGCCCGGGCGCCTCGCTTGCCCCCTTTCTCCTTCCTTGTCATTTTTAAATCTCTCCCTTTCCTCTTCACCTTGTCGCGGTGTCTTTCTCAAGAGAGAAACAAATGGCAGGCCAAAGTGCATAGCGGGCCACTCACAGGAATTTTCTGAATCTGAAGCATGTTGGGAACAGGGTTGACCTCAAAGCTCCTGACAAGAGCAGCCCCTGCGGCAGAGCAGGAGGGGGCTCAGGAAGGGCAGGGGGCTGGGGGACGCTGTCTGAGCACCCTGAGCAGGGCACTCAGCTACCGCAGGTCAAGAGGAACCCTCCATCAGGGCTGTCCGCTCACAGACCTGCCCAGCCGCCACCATCTGTCAGTGTTACCTCAGCCTGTCAGGCCTCGGAAATCACGAACCATCCCGTTTCTATCAGGGTCATCCCACACCGAGTTGGCCGCCATAAGACCTAGAGGGTTTCAGGCTGCGTTTTCTGAAAACGATTGTGCTGTCCCTGGAGGCCCACCTGAGGGACACATGGCAGCACAGACGAACCTTCCACCCTGTGCCGCTGGCCTGGTTATTCTGCTAGCACTTGCCGGCCCAGGCGTCCGCAGATGGTCAGAGGCGCGGAGTTCTGCCTCCTTCCAATTCTCCATTTACTCATCAGAGTTTCTGTCTTCAGCGTTCTTCAGTGTCCTTCATTGTCGTTGTTGTTGAATGTATATGCCCGGAGAAACTCTGTGGGGAGGGAGCACAAGCACTCGTATAGCTGTCAGGTGAAAACCTGTCCTTCCGTGTGCCAGGGCACAAGAAGAACCCACTTGGAGGGCTGCATATCTTGTTTCCTGGGTGTGTTCATGTGTATGAAACTGTAGGTGGGTGGAAAACCAGCAAGAGAAAGGAGAGAGCCGACGGCTGTGTGACCGCATTTCCCGTCCACAACGGCTGTGCTCTGCTTCTGACAACCTGCCCATCAGCCAGTAGTTCTCACGGGCTCGAGAGAACCCATTATGTGCCTAACGTTGTGCTCCAGATGATTTGGAACTCTAAGACATGGTCCTTCTCCTTAAGGACTGTGTGATCTTTGAGGAGAATATAAAACACACATGCATGGTTCATTATAGAGTTGCCTCTTCCCCACCCCCGCCCCCCCCAAAAAAGCTGGTGAGCATGAGCTCAGGGCAGTTTAGACGGGGAGACTGGTGGGGGCTGAGACTCCTGGAGAAGGCTTTGGCGGGGGCACTCTCAGTTGTTTGGGAAACAGCAGGTGCCAAGGCACAGAGAGGCAGGAGAAACAAGCAGGGTGTGTGTGTTTGTCGGGGGGCGCTCCAAGGGGCTGCCTGTCAGCCCCTACTACCTGAACTTCTCCATCCCTTCATTGGCTCGGGAAGGATCTGGGTCTTTGGGTCTTGAAAACCCTGCTTGGAGACATGAGCAGGTCACTAGTTCTCAGAGCTTCCATGTTGCATGAGTAGGAGACTGAGAGGTGATAGTCCAAGCATCTGACACGCAGGAGTGGCTTGGGCAGCCCCCAATCAGATTTGACCCTGGCAAGGTCCTATCTTGGCCTAGCATTAACCTTTTTTTTTTTTTTAATTTTTTTTTTTTAAAGATTTTATTTATTTATCTGAGAGAGAGAATGGGAGACAGAGAGCACGAGAGGAGGAGGATCAGAGGAAGAAGCAGACCCCCCGCTGAGCAGGGAGCCCGATGTGGGACTCGATCCCAGGACTCCAGGATCATGACCTGAGCCGAAAGCAGTCGCCTAACCAACTGAGCCACCCAGGCGCCCTAGCATTAACCTTTTGACTGCAGGATCATTAGGAGGTGGGGAGACGGGTGGCAGGGGGATCTTTGGGGGTTCAAGGCAGCAGCTTTTATGGAAACAGGTTGTTATTTTAGAGCCTATACAACCATACTGGTGTGTGCTAGCCAAATGTCAGCCCCACTGTGATAATGCTAGTTCGACTGACCTCGTATGGCTGTCGTGTGGATCACGTGTCAGAATGTACATGAGAGCACTTTGTAAACAGTCACGGGCTATGCAAATGTAAATCGTGGCCATCCCTGTCATTACAGTGTGATGTGGTATGGTAGGGTATGCTGGGGTGCAGAGCAGAAAAGCAAGCCTCTACGATAATAGGAAAACCAGAAAGGAATTCGTTTGACCACGTATAACTGGTGATAGCTTATTTTATTAAAAAATACATAGTTTAGCATAAAGAGCTAAATATTTAAAATTCCTGACATGTCCCATTCACAGCAAGATTACAAATGCAAGAGCAAGGATCTATGATTTACATAGTTTGTATCCTCTAGACCACTGGTTCTCAAACTTGAGACACTTCATACTCTTAAATTACTGAGGACACTGGGCGCCTGGGTGGCTCAGCTGGTTAAGCAACTGCCTTCGGCTCAGGTCATGATCCTGGAGTCCCGGGATCGAGCCCCGCATCGGGCTCCCTGCTCGGCGGGGAGTCTGCTTCTCCCTCTGATCCTCCTCCCTCTCATGCTCTCTGTCTCCCATTCTCTCTCTCAGATAAATAAATAAAATCTTAAAAAAAAAAAAAATTACTGAGGACACTTTGCTTCTGGAATATGGGTTAGACAAACTTTTCCATATTCCTTTCAGTAAGTACAACTAAAAACCCTTAGATATTATACATAAAGCAAATGTAAGAAATCTCTGAAATGTGGAGAGAGGTTGGTAGTCTGGCTAGGGACCTAGGAACCCACAGAATGATGCAGTGGCAGGTCTCTGGCTTTACCTTTTGCCTCCTATTATCCCCGACTTGGAGTTGAAGAAGCTGGCAATCCAGAAACACCAATGTGTGCAGATAAGAGAAACTCCAACAGAAGTCTCCTTTCCCTAGCTTCGGGATCGGGAGAGGGGCAACTTAGCTAGACAGGAAACTTCTAGATAATAACCACTCCACCCCAGTCAAAAACCATAGCCCTACCAAAACCCATCAAGCAAAGGCCAGTTGAGTCCAGACTTCTACCCTCAGGAGGCTGTAATGAAGCACCCCAAACCCCTCACCAGGGTGGTGTCCAAGAAGGCCAAATAGGGAGCCAGAACTTTCATCCCTGCCAGCCTATAGTGAACAAAACATGGGTAACTATAATGGGCTTTCCTTCTCCCCTAGAGTTGATGAAATGGACCACTTCTTAAAAAAATACAAACAACCATAACTCACTCGATATGAAATAGATCATTTGAATAAGCTTATAACTATTAAGGAAATTGAATTTGTAACTAAACAACTCATAAAGGAAGTCCCTAGGTCCAGACAGTTTCTCTGGAGAATTCTACTCACTTAAAAAAGAGTTAATACAGGGGCGCCTGGGTGGCTCAGTCATTAAGCGTCTGCCTTCGGCTCAGGTCATGATCTCAGGGTCCTGGGATCAAGCCCCGCATCGGGCTCTCTGCTCAGTGGGGAGCCTGCTTCTCCCTCTCCCACTCCCCCTGCTTGTGTTCCCTCTCTTGCTGTGTCTCTCTCTGTCAAATAAATAAAATCTTTAAAAAAAAAAAAAAGAGTTAAATTATATACAATCTCTTCCAGAAAATAGCAAGAGAGAACACTTCCCAATTCATTTTATGAAACTAATATTACCCTGATACCAAAACCAGACAAAGACAGTATAAAAAAATTCAGACCAATATCCTTCATGAATATAGATGCAAAAATCCTTTACAAAATATTATCAAGTAGAATTTAGCAGTATATAAAAAGAATTCTATACCATGACCAAGTGGGATTCACTCCAGGGAGACAAGCCTGGTTCAATATTTGAAAATCAATCAATGTAATCCATCATATTAAAAGGCTAAAGAAGAAAAATAACGTGATCATATCAATCAATGCAACAAAAGCATTTGAAAAAATTCAACACTCATTCGTGACAAAAAATCTTGGGAAAATAAGAACACAAACAAATTTCTTCAAATTGATAAAGAGCATGTACAAAAACCCTATATTATACCTAATGGTAAAAGACTGAATGCTTTCCCCTAAGATCAAGAACAAGGCAAGGATGTGTACTCACACCACTCTTACTCAACTGGCTGAAAGTTCCAGCCAATGTGATAAGGCAAGAAAGGGAAATATATAGCATACACATTGCTCTGCAAAAGACCCTGTTAAGAGGATGAAAGACCAGCTACAGAAAGGGAGAAAACATTTGCAAACTACATATCCAACAAAGGACTATTATCTAGAATATGTAAAGAACTCTTACAACTCAACAGTCTAATTAATATGTGGGTGAAAGATATGAAGAGATATTTCATGAAAGAGGAAATACAGATAGCAAATAATCACATCAAAAAAATGTCCGACAGCACCAGCCACTAGGGGAATGAAGACCCAGACTACACTGAGCCATCACTACAAACGTATCAGAATGCTTAAATAAGAAATAGTAACAACAACACATGCTGGTAGAGATACAATCAAAGATACTGGATCACTTATACTTAGCTGGTGGTACAGCCACTCTGGAAAACAATTTGGCAGTTTCTTTAAAAACTAAACATGAGGGCGCCTGGGTGGCTCAGTTGGTTAAGCGACTGCTTTCGACTCAGGTCATGATCCTGGAGTCCCTGGATCGAGTCCCGCATCGGGCTCCCTGCTCGGCAGGGAGCCTGCTTCTCCCTCTGACCCTCCCCCCTCTCATGTGCTCTATCTCTCTCATTCTCTCTGTCTCAAATAAATAAATAAAAAATCTTTTAAAACAAACAACAACAACAAAAAACTAAACATGCAACTACCATATGATCCAGCAATTACTCTCCTGGACATTTATCCCAGAGAAACGAAGACTTCTGTTCACACAAAAACCCATACGACAATGTGTAAATATAAACAATTTTTTTAAAGATGTTATTTATTTATTTGACAGAGAAAGAGACAGAGGGAGAGAGGGAACACAAGCAGGGGGAGTGGGAGAGGGAGAAGCAGGCTTCCCGCCGAGCACGGAGCCCGATGCGGGGCTCGATCCCAGGACCCTGGGATCATGACCTGAGCTGAAGGCAGACGCTTAATGACTGAGCCACCCAGGTGTCCCAAATATAAACAATGTAATTTTAAAAGTTATTAAAGACAACAGAGAGCTTGTTTATGTTGGTTATATCTATTGATATTTTCCATATTAAAAATGAAAACAGGGCGCCTGGGTGGCTCAGTCGTTGAGCATCTGCCTTCGGCTCAGGTCATGATCCCAGCGTCCTGGGATCAAGCCCAGCATCGGGCTCTGTGCTCAGCAGAGAGCCTGCTTCTCCCTCTCCCTCTGCCTGCCTGTCTGCCTACTTGTGATATCTCTCTCTGTCAAATAAATAAATGAAATCTTAAAAAAAAAATGAAAACAGACATTTAAAAAATTTACTTAACTCATTAAAAATAGCAATAGCATACCTAATACATATTAATGCGAATAATGTAGTTTATGAAAAATCACTATATATCCCAAAACAAAGGAGAGTTGGTGAGAAAAGTGGCATTGTTTTGCATTTTTCAGACCCCTGTAGTGTTTGGCTTAACAGAAGACAGCTAGATTTTCACATGTGCTTTTGCATTCTATCTCTTGCAATATGTTGTTTTAGTTGAAGGATTTGAAGACAATCCAGCCTCACTTTGATACGTAATTGGAAAAGAGAAGAATGTTTGAATAGGTTTTCCAAATAATTATAGATATTCTTCTTATTCTACATAAAAACTTGACAAGTGATAGTTTTTTAAATATTATTTGCAATATGGAACCTGAAACTGAATCAATGAGCTTTTCATACTTTGTTACATTAAAATGTATTAAGCTACCTTGCACTTTGAAAGCCAAAATATGGAAAGAGCCCAGATGTCCATCTACAGATGAATGGATAAAGAAGAAGTGGTACATAGATACAATGGAATATTACTCAGCCATCAAAAAGAATGACATCTCGCCATTCCCAAGGATGTGGATGGAACTAGAGGGTATTATGCTAAGCGAAATAAGTCAGTCAAAGAAAGACAAGTAGCCTATGATTCACTCATATGTGGAATTTAAGAAACAAAACAGATGAACATAGGGGAAGGGAAGGAAAAATAAGATGAAAACAGAGAGGGAGACAAACCATAAAAGACTCAACTCTAGGAAACAAACTGAGGGTTGCTGGAGGGGAGGTGGGTGGGGGATGGGGTAACTGGGTGATGGGCATTAAGGAGGGCACTTGATGTAACGAGCACTGGGTTTTCTACGCAACTGATGAATCACTAAATTCTACCTCTGAAACTAATAATACACTATATGTTAATTAAATTGAATTTAAATTTAAAAATATGCAAAAAAATGCGTTAACCTACCTTGCGCTTTGAAAGGATCCATGCTTGACTTTTGGCCTTGTGGAGCCCCCAGAAGGTGTCTGAAAGCACCAGGGGTTTCTGGACCATACTTGAGAGCCACTGCCCTAGAGTTCGTAGTCTAAGGCCTTATTTAGATGCCTAATAGAGGGCGCCTGGGTGGCTCAGTTGGTTAAGCGACTGCCTTCGGCTCAGGTCATGATCCTGGAGTCCCGGGATCGAGTCCCGCATCGGGCTCCCTGCTCGGCAGGGAGTCTGCTTCTCCCTCTGACCCTCCTCCCTCTCATGCTCTCTGTCTCTCATTCTCTCTGTCTCAAATAAATAAATAAAATCTTTAAAAAAAAAATAGATGCCTAATAGATGCATTAATTTGATAATAGAGTATTGAAAACCTTGGTTCAAAAGACTGCCCAGAGCCTGGGCAAATAAAATGGCAGGAGGTAGAGAAGGACTTCCCCAGGAGAAGATAGCAAATACATACAGTGTAGAATACATGGTCCTTGCTTCTTTGATGCCTGTCCAGGTGCCCGTATGTTGATGTGTGTGCATGAGGCTGGTATGCACCCTCGGAGACCATGGAGCTCCTCTGCGATACACCAGCCCATTAGGTAACATTTCAAACACCTTTAAAAGACATATTATGCTCTCTTTATGGATGAAGATATAGAATGATTGAAAAGACTTGTCCAGGGAAGCAGAATGGGGACCAGGTGCCAGAACTCCTGACCCTCTTCCCCATCCATATCCCCAGCAGGGCAATGAATGGCCCCTTTTAGTGTCTGTAAACCAGCTTATGTGTACTCAGCTTTTCTCTTAGCAGAGCATAATGGCTCCGCCATGAATCTAAACCAATGAAACAAAGAGTTCTTTCCCTTTCACAGTGAATAGTAACCCAGGAGAACTCACTGCCACAAGTTATTATTACAGCAAATAACTAAGCAAAGATAAAAACAAGATCAGACATTTGTCCGAATGGGGAGAACCATGGCAAGCTTTCAAAGCCATTTGCTTTGCAGCAGTAAATGGTCACTAACTCAAATCGGGGAAGACATCTCAGTAAGAGATGATTAGGTGTGTTTTTGTCTTGTTTTGTTCTCTCTTTGTGGGGAAAGGTTTGCATCTGACTCTGAAACACTCTGGGAAAATCTGAGAAGAGATTAGCTGCAAAACTCTTGCGAAGGCCCTGGTAGGTTTTGACTTATGACTATGGGCAACAGGACCCCTTTGTGCCCTCCAGCCTGTCCCTGAGGAGCGCGGTGGCAGGATGACATGATGGTCTGTTTCCCTGTGAATTTCTCTCGCACAGAACTCCTGGTAGGTGGGGGCTGTGCCTTCGTTACCGTGTCTCCCCTCCTGCCAGTGACAGTGAGTCACAAAGAGTTAGCACTCAGCTATTTGTTGAACGAACAAGTCACAGTTAGCCAGCTATAGGTTGAGCCAGTGGTCAAGTCGTTAGATAGGAGCTTGTCATTTCAGGCCGTTCTAGAATTCTATGGCAAATGTCCTGGGATTCCATTCAGGGGGAAATTCAGGTGTGTGTGATGTTGCTTTTTTGAATTTCCTAAATTATTTTTAGTTAATTTCATTTAATTTGTTCAGCGAAAGGACTTCTGGGATCAAAATCATGGTTTTTTTTTTGTTTTTTGGTTTTTTTTAAAGATTTTATTTATTTATTTGAGAGAGGGATGAGAGGAGAGAGAGAGCACATGAGAGGGGGGAGGGTCAGAGGGAGAAGCAGACTCCCTGCCGAGCAGGGAGCCCGATGCGGGACTCGATCCAGGGACTCCAGGATCATGACCCGAGCCGAAGGCAGTCGCTTAACCAACTGAGCCACCCAGGCGCCCAAAGATTTTATTTATTTATATGACAGAGAGAGACACAGTGAGAGAAGGGAACACAAGCAGGGGGAGTGGGAGAGGGAGAAGCAGGCTTCCCGCCGAGCAGGGAGCCCGATGCAGGGCTGGATCCCAGGACCCTGGGATCATTACCTGAGCTGAAGGCAGATGCTTAACGACTGAGCCACCCAGGCGCCCCAAGAGTGTATAGTCTTTTGAGAAAGACATATACTTAAACAGATAAGTATAGAACAATATGGTGGGTGTAGTGACGGAGCTGTTCCAAGAGAATTATGGGGACACGAGAGAGACATGTGTGACTCAATTTCCCATAACACTGCGGTTGACAGGAAGGTAAAGAATACTTAAACTAAGTCATTATTTCTTCTTCCATGTACAGTTACTTAAAGTGTTATGGCTTGACAATATTATTTAATATTTTATAACAAATATCTAATGTATGGCACTATTTTCAGTATCTTTCTAAATATTAATGTGTTAGGCTTTAAAATATGTCTATTTTCTTCTGAAATCATGGACTGACCCTGGTTTCTGCAATCTGTTGGTTAAATCGGTATGGAGAGCCATGAGCTTTACTCTTTGAGAAATAAGAATATGTGATGATTAGGTGAATTATTAAAAAGCAAATTTAGAAAACTTAGGGTAGGACACTTCAAAAATTTGCAAAATGGTGCTCAGCCTGAATACGAAATTCAGATGTATCTTGTTTGACTCTACAGTGTTTGCAAAAAACTTGAGGCAATGTTGAAACATTCAGAAATTTCACATAAAAGCTGGTGGATTTCTCATCAAAACTGAGATTTCTTTTTTTTTTTTTTAAGATTGTATTTATTTGAGAGAGAGAGAGAGAATGAGTGAAGGGAAGGGCAGAGGGAGAAGCAGACTCCCCGCTGAGCAGGGAGCCCGATGCAGGACTCGATGGGACCATGACCTGTGCTGAAGGCAGATGCTTAACCCACTGAGCCATCCAGGTACCCCAGAACTGAGATTTTTTATTTCTCTTAGGAAGAAATGGCATATTTGATAAAATTGGGGCAATATTTTGGCTTGGGCAACAACCTGTTGGCCCTAAGAAGCAATTGCTTTCTCAGGATTTTGTGTGTTGGTCTTAAAAGGATGAGTAGCTGGGGAGAGGAGTAGACACTAGAAGCAGAGGATTTGTATGTGTGTGGTGAACTACAAATCGTTCCATGAGGTAGTAGTGTAAAATTTTGGAGTCAGGAGGAGTAAAGATGAGGTGAGAGGGTCACACTGGGCCAGATTCTGGCAGGTCTGAGTGTGATGCTAAGGGACTTGAACTTGATCCTATAGCTGGTGAGCAGACCTTCAGATTTTAAGCAGAGGATTCGTGTGGTCAGATTTCTGTTCTGGACAGATCATTCTGGTGGCAAGTGGCAGGGGAAGCCAAGGGCACCCGACCTAAAGTCTGGGAGTCTACTTAAAAACTGTTGTAGATATCTAGGAAAGATCTAGAGAGCCTCGAACAGTGGAGATGGGAAAAAAATACACAAAAGACTTGAGACATATAAAGGAGTATAGAAAAGGTTCAAGAGTTTATATACTATGGAGGAAGAGGATGAGGAAGTAGACAAAGATAACTCCTATGATTCTGACCACTGGGTGGGTGGTGCTACCATTTAGGGTGACAGGAGATCACAAAAGAAAGAGCAACATGGAAGGGAAGATAATGCTCATTTCCAGGCCTGCAGAGTCTGGGTGTCTGTGTGGATGGCCAAGTAGAGATGTCCAACAGGCAGGTAGATGTAGGTGCTGTTGTAGTCCATTTAGACTGGTAGAGCAAAAATACCACCAACTGGATGCCGTAAGCAACAGACATTTATTTTTCCCAGTTCTGGAGGGTGGGAAGTCCAAGATCAAAGCATGGCAGATGCTGTGTCTGGTGAGTGCCCGCTTCCTGGTACATAGGAGGTAGTCTTCTCACTCTGCCCTCACGTGGAGGAGGGGGCTCAGGGGCTCTCTGGGGCGTCCTTTAAAAGGGCACTAACCCCATTCATGGGGGCTCCACCCTCATGACCTAGTCACTTCCCAAAGACCTCACCTCCTAATACAATTGCATTAGAGGTTAGGTTTCAACATATGAATTTCAGGGGGATACAAACACGTCTATCACAGGAGTCTAAGGCTCAAGGATTGTTTCTCCCCCTCTCCTTCCTCCTGGAGGTAATCACCACTGTCCTAAATTTTGTGAGTTTTGTATACTTTTGTCACATATGATTATCACTAAACAATATATTGCTTTTGGGGGTGTTTGTGTAAGTGCTACAATACTGTCCTTTTTTGTGCAGCCTGGGTGTTAATGTTGTTTTTCAATATTATGTTTGTGAATTTCATCCTTGCGGACACTTGTACCTACGGTTCATTCTTGTCTGTGTATTTGATGAGTGCCGGAGCCTAGGGATGTACCTAAAACTGGAATTGCTGAATTGTACTGTATGGGAATCTGCGCTCTTTTCCAAAGGCTTTGTGCTGATTTATAATCCCATGTGGAGTCACCATCCTTTCTTTAAGTTAAGAATGTTTATTTTGTTGTATAGAAACCTATATTCCTTAAATAGTTTTTTAGTAGAAAAAAACTTACCCATCATTCTCATACTCACCGATGGAAAAAAAATGATTATTTTCAGCATCTTTTCTTCACTTGCTTTAACTTTTCCATTCTACCTTCTCTTCCCCTTTGAATTCCCTATTTCTTTTTCCTTCTACAGATTCGTTCAAAAGGCCAAGTGCTCTGTTTTATAGTTTTAAGCCCTGTTCCCTTTTCCTCTTCTTCTTACTCATTTTCCCCACACCCTATTCTCTGCCACAAACACTTGAGGAAGGGTCACCCAAATTCCATATCCTGATGTTCCCTGTGGATCCATGGGCAGGAGCAAAATTCTCAGCGTCAGAAAAGCAGGAGAGGGCAGGGCACTGGTGGCCTCTGGAAAATCCCACCCCTGGACTCCCTGTGACCTGAGTGCAGCTTGGCTTTTTCTTTCAATATGTGTCATCAGTATAATGAGCCTCTGGGGACTGGCGGATATTGGGTCTGTTGAACTCCCTGTCTGTTTCCTGAGCGGAAAGGTAAACACCACTGGGACCTACTCAGTATTTCCCAGGGGTTATTTTTGAATGCAGTGGGAAGGTCTGAAAATAGAAACACCGCAGGGTGAGGTGGCCCAAGGTGAGTGGAGGAGGGCCTGCTCACTCTTTGCTAGAAACAGGTAGGTAGGGCCTCAATGGAGAGAGCGGACCAGAGCCTGGTTCCTTGCTGGGGCTGAGGGAAAGTCAGCTGCTTCCACTTGTCCACAGAGAGTCAGGAGGGATGCAGAGGCCCCAAGGACCCCAGCAAGGGCCGGGGCCCCCTTAGGCCTGCAAATGCTTTGGTTGGCTCCCAGCCGCCTGGTGTTGGGGCATCTTGGCTCTGGACTGCATGACGCATCTTTGTAATTAGCCTCCAGGGGATTCCTGGAGTGAGGGGGCTTCTCACCGTGTAGTATCTGTACTGCAGCAAAGGGACCAGTTGCCCTTGGTGATTTATCGCAGCACTTTCCCCACACAGTGGAATCACCAGGGCAGTTTTTAAAAAGCCCAATACCTGGGTCCCACCCTCAGAGATTCTAATGTAGTGAAGCCTGGGCATCAGGATTTGTCAGTGCTTTCCAGAGGATTCCAGTGTGCAGCCTAAGCTGAGAAACACTGCCCTCGTTGAAAGCTGAACTTTGAAGGATATGAAGGAACCATCCGTTGTTTTCTATTTTGCTTTAGTAACGACCATTTATTAAATCCCATTATGTGGAGCGCCTGGGTGGCTCAGTTGGTTAAGCGACTGCCTTCGGCTCAGGTCATGATCCTGGGGTCCTGGGATCGAGCCCCGCATCAGGCTTCCTGCTTGGCCGGAAGCCTGCTTCTCCCTCTCCCACTCCCCCTACTTGTGTTCCCCCTCATGCTGTCTCTCTCTGTCAATTAAATAAATAAAATCTTAAAAAAAAAAAAAAAAAGAAGCCCATATGTGCCAGACAAGGTGCTCAGCTCTGAACGCACATTAGCTCACAAGGTTAGCTGACCGGGGCTAATGATAAGTAAACAAAGGCAGCTCAGAGAGGTTAAGGGATTTGCCCACATTTACACAGCGAGGTTCCGATTTAAATTCCGCTCTCTCTGACTTCCCTACTTGTGCTCTAGCCACTTCGCCACGCTGCCCCTGGGCACCCTCCGCTGGGGGAACATCAGGGACGGTTTGGAGAATGATAGCCCTTTCATTCACAGGAGCAAGTTAGCGTGATTTAAAACATGAATGAGGGAGAGACAGAAGAATGCGAGGGAGTTGCCCAATTTGAATTTGGGATCAAAATCACTTCTACAATGAAGTCTTTCTCTGTGCAGTCCAGAGGAACCACAGTCATCCATACAGTCTGGGGGCCCGGCCTGCTGTGGGGAGGGGCAGGCCTGGGCAGAGCTCTGACTCAGCTTTGATGACAGAGACAAAGGCGCTCTCATGCCCACAGAGTCCACCAGACCCCTTGGTTTGGGCCCCTGGGATGGGCACAGCGGGCCCTCCAGATCCTGGAGATTCTGGTGCAAATCAGCAGGGCATGGCCAGGTCAGCCAGAGAGATAGAGAGGAGAAAGCGGAGGAACTGACAATGGGAGTTTAAGTTTTCTTACTACCCATTTTTGTGTCTGTTAGTTTTATGACAAGAAAAATAAATACTGAAAATATTAACTATCATGCAAACATTAATTCTACAATCTGTTGTTCTTGAATTAACAATGTCTCCAACCGCACTTACTAAAGGCAGAGAGTCTGGTCCAAAAATCACGACGATACAGCCTAAGGTTATTTATTAGCATGTAGACCATTTGGTTGCCTAATTGACATTCAATTTGGGGCATATAAATAGTAGGAATACTGATTTTCTTCTTTTTGAGCCCAGATTCTCTGCTCCTATAAGCACTTCCCAAACAGTGACAGTTTTCTATACTGCCCATCACCAGAATTTCAGATAATGATGGAAACATAGTGCTCAGCAGCCTTTCTCTGGGGAAGCTACAGAGCAGGCAGGCCATTTCCCACACAGTCATTTCCTTCCCTTGGTTTCTGTGCTGCCACCTTTTTAGCTTGAGCCAGAGATTCCCACTTCCTGATTCTGTGACACAGAGATGCTTCTGGATGATGTGAAGCACCTATATGATGGAACTGCTCCCTCCCTCCAAGGAGTTGTTTCTTTTTTTCTTTTTTTCTTTTCTTTCTTTTTTTTTTTTTTAAGGTTTTTATTTTTAAGTAATCTCTACCCCCAGCATGGGACTTGAGAATTTGCAACCCTGAGATCAAGGGTCACATACTTCTACCGACTGAGCCAGCCAGGCGCCCAGGGAGTTGGTTTTCTTGTCATGTTCTTACCTCTTTGGCTCTGAGATTATTACCCCAGACACAAACCCCCACACCCATCAACATGGTGTGTTTGGATGTTTATTTTGGAGAATCAAGATGTCTCAAGGAGTTGGTCTGCTGTTTCTCATTAAGTACACCAAGTGCCTAGAACAACTTTTATGGAAAGCCTACCAAAGTCTTTCTCATTACATCACAGAAGAGGAAAGACTTAGTTCACAGTACCCAAAACACTATTTAGTCTTACTGTAATGAGTCTCTCAAGTACCTCAATCATCTAGGTCATTGAAAAAAGATCTTGAAAAGAGTGTGTCTTATCTTAAGAACTCTGACTTAGCCTGTGAGTGAGTTGTGTGTGTGTGTGTGTGTGTGCACACACTCATGCACAAGCACACACAGGCACACAGGAGAGTGAAGATGGTTGTGTTGATGCTAACGGAATGGGCAGCCATGGTTACAGGGTCTGACCAAGGCTTTTCTGGAGTTACCATTGTGTTGCCCAGCAAACCCGTTTCTCTCTTCTCCAACAATGGAATGCACGGACCAGTGGAATGGTAAATTCCTAGAAGTGTTCATCCCTGGCTGCGGGGAGTGAAGGGCTGGTTCTCTTTCGTTTCCTACCATGCCTCTGATTCCATGATCCTTCTGCTGGGAGGGCAGTTAAAGCTGGATGCTGAAAATGCTAAACCTGGACACAGAAGCCCTGTGTAAGTATTGGAAGAAGTGCTTTTTCCTTTGGTTCGTTTTCCCCTAGAGAGGCGTAAAATTGTTGAGAAAAGCAATGCTTTGGAGGAGATAACATCACTTTCATTACCCCAAGTAAGACTCTCAAGCTCGAAGGTCAGACAAGCTTACCTCTAATAGGCCCACATAACAATGTGGCCTTGGTTGTTTTTATTCCTTCTGTGGAATTAGATGGGAGCTTTTGTTCTAGTCTGAGCCCTGTGAAAACTACAGAAAGGAGAGGGAATAAGGAAAGTGTGTATGGAAGGTGTCACCGCAGGAAGACATTGGACCCTGCCACGTGGCCCCATGGAGCAGAGTTACGAGGGATGGGGAGACCCCACCCTGCAGCCCTGGTGGGCTGGACCACCAGTCATACTGTCTTCTAGGTAAACCTAATGGCAGCCAAAATATTCTTGAGTTCGACCATAATCCTAATCCCAATGGGATTTTTAAAATGTGATCCAGAGCAGCATTTTTCAAATTGTAGGCTGTAGACCCCTACAAGTCTGCAAATAAATTTTTAGGGATGTGTACATTTTAGGAGGACTTTGAAAATTCTGGATCAGCTGAGAGCCATTTAGAACAGAAACATCATGGGATTACAGTGCCTGTGTTTGCTTTTATATTTGCAAATCAGATCATCACCAAGTCATCCGTTAAAGCGGTCATGGTTAATGTTTTGTGTTTTTTTTAATCAAAGTAACATTCATACAGAAGAGTATGCCCTTTACCAAAACTATCAGGTGGCTTCTGGTCAACCTTGTCTCCTGTTATTCATCTCCAGACCTGTGGCCTCACTGCAGAGACAGTTATGTTGAATTTCCACGCTTGGGGAAGCCCCACTGGGGAGGCGGGGGTGGAAATGGGCCTTGAGGAGAGGTGGGCTATAGAGAGGGAGGGCAGAGGGGGTGGGAGGTGAAGGCAGGAATGTCCACTCACTTCCAATCCAGGCTGTCTCTAATCCCACAGGAAGAGCTTCAGATGGGAGCAGTTGGATACTTCCTGAAGTGTCATAATTAATAGATTGTAGGTCATCTTTAAAAATTGTATCAGTAGCAATCATGCCTTCTACTCACCTTCACCACCTCAGCATAAGGTTAGGGATGAATTTTGCTACAAGATACACATGTTAAAAAATTAAGCTGTTTCTGTATTAGAATCTTTTCATTCCAGACATGGAAGACAAAGATTGTTCTGCTTTAGGTGGTCAGTGATTGACAGCCGGCAACTAGCAAATATCCAGGAAAACCGTTTTGAGTGACTTGATAACCAACCATAAATCCATAATTTTGGTTCTCTCTGTGTCGCTCCCCTAGGCTAAGTTCGACACCCAGAGTTGGGAGAGGGGGTTTGGGGCCTGCTCCAGAACGTCACAAGGCGGGGTCCCTGGTTTCCCAGGCTAACGGCTGAGAGCTGGGGAGGCTGCAAAGGTGGAATCGATGCGTTTATTCTGAGGACGTGGTCTCGTCTTCCCTCTCCCTCTCTAACCTTTCTCTCAAGGAGCAATGCGTTTTCTTCTGGAACCGCAATATTTGATTCTGAGCCACGTCTCCCTTTATCATAAGCACTAACGCATCTCATCAGGCTTGTTTGATGTTTTAAGTGTTACCAGCTAACTTGAGGTAGCACCTGCTGGGAAGTTTCCTCTCCTGGCAGGGTCGTTCCTCACCTCTGACCCTTTCTTCCCACACGCCCCAGGGGATGCCCAGACCTCCCTCTGCAAAGCCACTGCAGAGGCAATCAGTCCCAAACCCATCCTGACGACACCAAGCCCCCATTTCTTTTCATTCTGCCGTCAAAGCCGAGGACACAGCAACGAAGAAGTTCTAAGCAGCTGCCACTCACTAGCCACTTGCACAGCCATGACTGTAGACACTTAGAGCCCTAGACGTGATCTTGCCCTCACCCTCAGATCCTGTTATCTTTCTGCCCCAGTTCCAGGATCCTGGCCCGGCAACAGCTCATCGTGCGCACCTCCCCCGGGCTGGACCGGCTCCTGCAGGTGGGGTGTGGCCACAGATGAGTCAGGTGTGACTAGGAGTGTTCTGGTGTTTGACTAGCAAATTACTTCACTTTTCTAAGCCTCATTTTCCTGATATGTAAAATAAGGATAATAATAGTACTACTTCATATGTGTAGGACTATTGACGATTAAATGGGAAATAGAAGTAAAAAGCACAGTTATTGATGATGATGGTGATGACTGTAATGATAACTCCCAATCCCACTCCACCAGGATCTTTTTTAAAACTTTAGCCACTGGTGGCCAGGGAACAGCTCTGTCTTGGCTCTAGACTGGATCCTCTTCTTCTTTCCTCTCTTGGGATCTTTATCCACACTGTTCATACTCCATGATCACATCCTGGCATCCTGGCTGACATGCTTATTACAGATGAGCAGTAAGCAGTTTCTCCCGCTGATTCACAGATTTCAACACCTTGACTTTTATTTTCTTGCCATTTGTTTCCCTTACTTCTTCTGTACCTCCAAAGCATCTTCACGAAAGGGACAGTGGGATCTTCCACCTGATTGCTTGGAATGGCCATCCATTGATGCCTCCTGGCACAGCCATGGCTCCAGCAGAGGGAAGGCTGGAAAGCTTGCACTTTAAGAAGGATGAACGATCCTGGAAGACTTTCTCCTCCTCACCACCCTGCCCCCCAACCCAATTCAAAAACTCTTTTGGAGTCCAGCCATTTCCTCATTTCCCTACAAATTTCTCTCTGCAGAGGCTCATTTGAAACTAAGTTTGCTCCCACTGAAGTAGAGTTTCACTGTTGAACTGTTTTGTGCCCACCAGTGGGTAGATTAGAAGAGTTACTCTGCGAATTCTGGAGCTGTGCTTGTGCAGAAGTTTGCCAGTGGTAAGTTTCACAAATCAAGTTAAAAATAAACTTTTTTGCAATTCCTGAGTCCATTACATTTTTCCCAGCAAATTTTTCCATTTTTTTCTTCCCATTCGTCCAGATCTAGAGTAGAATTCCTCTTTCCTCTTCTGTGTCAACTGGGGTGCAATAGATCCCTAACTTAAAGTTTTTAAATTTCTTGTTGAAATCTTTTATTTTATACACACACACACACACACACAAATATATGCATATCTGGCCTCCCGGTTCAAGATCTAAAATAGCTTCAACATCCCCAAAGCTCTCAAATGCTTCCTAATGTCCCTTCCCTGTTAATACCACGTGCTGCTGCAGACAAGATGACCTCAGTAGCTCCTCTCACCACGCATTAGATTTGCCCGTTCTTGAAATTCACATGAATGGAATCCCACGATATGTACTCTCTACTGTTTGGCTTTTTTTTTTTTTTTGCTTATCTCTCATGTCTATGAGTTTCTTTCATGCTGTGTGGATCGGTAGCTACTCTTTATCACTGTGTGTGTTTCTAGTGTGTGACTATTCCCTAGTTTATCCATTCCACTGTTAAAGGACATTTGAGTTGTTTCCAATTTTTTTGGCTATTTTGAATTAAGCTGCTGTGGAAATTCTCACACAAGTTCTTTTGACTATATACCTAGCAACAGGATTGTGGGGTCCTAGGGCAGTCATAGCTTAGCTGTGGTCAAGATTGCCAAATAGCTTTCCAAAATGGTTGTACTAATTTACACGCCCACCAGTGAATTGTGAGCATATTTGTTGCTCAATATCCTTGTCAATACTTTGCCTTGTTGGCCTTTTAGTTTTAGTCATTCTGGTGGGTGTTAATAGTATTTCATTGTGATTTTAATTGGCATCTCCTGATGCAGTACTGATGTTAAGTAACTTTTATATGCTTATTGGCCATTTGGATATCCTCTATTGCAAAATGCCTGTTTAAGTCTTTTGCTCATTTAAAACATTGGATTATCGGGTTGTTGGTTTTTTTTTATTCATAGTCTCTACATATTCTGGACACTAATACTTTGTCGGATATCTGTATTGTGAACATCTGTCAGTCTGCAGTTTGCCTCTTTCTTTGCTCTCTTAATGGTATTTTTTGGTGAAGAGAGCGCTCTTAACTTTAATGTGGTCCAATGAATCAGCCTTGTTTTTAATGGTACCCTCCTTAAGAAATCTTTGACCATTCCTAAAGTTATGGAAATACTCTCCTCTGTTTTCTTCTGGAAACTTTATTGTCTTACCTTTCATGGTAAGATCTATAATCCACTTTTTTTAGATTTTATTTATTTATTTATTTGACAGAGAGTGAGAGCGTGAGAGAGCACAAGCAGGCGGAGCAGCAGAAGGAGAGGGAGAAGCAGGCTCCCCACTGAGCAGGGAGCCCAAGGATGGACTCGATCCCAGGACCCTGGGATTGGCACAGGAGCCGAAGGCAGATATTTAACCGACTGAGCCACCCACGTGCCCCTATAATCCATTTTGAATTAATTTTTGTGTATAGTGTTAAGGGAGGTCAAAGCTCATTTTTCTCATATAGATATACAATTGATCCAGGACTACTTATTGAAAGGACTATTCTTTCCCTCACTGAATTGCAGAAATGCCTTTGTTATAAAGTAATTGAATATGTGTAGGCCTGTTTCTGGGCTCTTAAGTCTGTTCCATGGATCTATTTGAATATCTTGGTGCCAATACCATGGTGTCTTGATGACTCTAGCTTTTTAATAAATCTCGAGATCTGCTATGGTTAATCTTTCAGTGTTGTCCTTCAAGATTATCCTAGCTACTCTAGGTCTTTTCCACTGTCCTCCTAATTTTAGAATCAGCTTGTCAATTCTTTCTCTCTCTCCCCCTCCTGGCATTTGATTGGCATTTCATTAAATTCATACATTATTTAGGGATAAACTGACATATTAACAACATTGAGGCTTGATATATGTCTCCACTGTTAGGTCTTTGGGCTTTCTCATGGCTTGTCAATGCTTCTCAAGGTTTTGTCATTTTCAGTGTGGAAAAAAGTTTTAATAAGATGTATCTTTTACTTGACAAACTCTTTCCTCTCTTATTGGGGAGGGGTAGCAATATAAACACTATTAAAAATCAAATTCCATTTCTAGACTATTAATAATAGACCTCAAAGAAGTCTAGAGGCTGCACAGTGGCTTTGGTCTGGCTACCTACAACGCTGGAAAATGCCTGCCAAGCCCCAAGTTTCCACAGACTCCTTTGGCCTCCCCACATCTCTCCACACTAAATGCTGAATATCCTACTCTGAGTGCTCCACCTTCTCCTCCCTCAAGACTTACTTCATTTTTATGTTCTTGCAGCAATATTTCAGACTGTTTGTTTGCAAGCTAGCTTAAGTAAAAAGATACTTTACCAGAAGGATTAGGGGCGCTCACAGGATCCATGGTGGCCCTGAGGGCTGGGTGTTGAAATGGACAGAAAGCTGGATCAGGAGAAGCCCGGCAATGGTCTCTCAGTGGGCACTTGGTCTGCGCACCGGTCTTGCTGCATGAGATGAATAACCACCAAACGTGCCTCTCTCTGTCCTTGGGCTACTTGCCCAAGAATGAAAGTTTCAGGAGACAGGACCTTCTGAGCCAAGTTTAAATTGCGTGAGGGTCTGGATGCTTTGGTTTTTGCAATGGGAGATCGAGGTGAGAGGAGGATTGTCTCTCATCTAAATGATACAGAATGAGGACTCACCAAAATCGTGAACAAGGAGCTGTTATGAGAGGGGAGAGGGATGGTTGAAGGCTGGAGGCTGAAAAAGGACTCTGTGTATCCTAACTAGATGGTGAAGGACTTGCGGGCAGTCACAGGACCCTGACTATAAATTGTGACCAATGATACTTGTGTTTACAGCAACAAACACAGTTCAGAATATGCTCAATGGACTAATCCTCTGGGAGGAATTCCTTACCCCTCATTATAAAGTGGAGAATGATACCTCACTCCCTTGTTCCTTCTGGGTAACCTGTATGATAAGCCATAGCAGCCATAAAGAATTTTAAAGAGGAAGGAGAAGGTAACAAGATATATATACAGAATGATTTCAACCATGTTAGAATATACAGAAGTAAAACTAAAAGGCATATGCTCTAAAATATTGAGTGGAAATGTCTGGATTATGAGAATACAGGCAATTTCAATTTTAATGTTTTTATTTCCTTTATTTTCCAAATTTTCCACAATGAACATTTATTATTAAATTGCATTATAGTCAGAGAACCATATTTATTTGTTCTGTGCAATATTGTTAAGACATCTTTTCTGGCCAATTTTATAAATATTTCATTAATGAGTGAAAAAGATATGTGGCTTCTGTTTCCTGAATGAGGGTTCTCTTCATATCTGTTTTTTACCAGAAATCATGTGTTTTTAGTAATTCATGTCCTCCCCCACCCACCACTGTCCTGCCTTCTGATGCTACTGATTGATTTTGCTGGGCTTCAAACTTTATACAAATGGAATCATGCAAAACTTATTCTTGTGTGCCTGATGTCTTTTATTCAACATTATATTTGTGAATTTCATTTATACTGGGTGTGGTTGTAGCTTATTTATTATCATTAATATGAGGTGTTCCATTGTATGAATTTACCACAATTTTTAATCCACTGTACTGTTGAAGATTTAGGGTTTTTTCCCTAAGTTTTTGGCCACTATGAATAGTGCTACTACCAGAAGTGTTGTATAGGTGTTTTGGTGAACATATGTATGCTTTGCTATTGGGTATATACCTAGGAGCAGGAGTGCTGGGTCACAGGGCATGCATATAACCCACTTTAGTAGATACTGTCAAGCTGCTTTCCAAAGCAGGTGTGTGCCAGTTCACGCTCCCTCCCGTGGTGCTTGGGAGTTCCGGTCACTCCATACCTTCCCTAACACTTCATGTTATCTTTTCCACTTTAGCCACTCTGGTAGGGTTGTAGTGGCCTCTCATGGTGATTTTTTTTTTAAATCTATTTGACAGAGAGAGAGCGAGAGCAGGAACATAAGCAGGGGGAGCAGGAGAGGGAGAAGCAGGCTTCCCAGCCAGCAGGGAGCCCGATGTGGGGCTCGATCCCAGGACCCCGGGACCATGACCTGAGCCGAAGGTAGATGCTCAACGACTGAGCCACCCAGGCGCCCCTCTCCTGGTGATTTTAATTCACATTTAGCTGATGACAAAAATGGTTGGGCTTTTCTCATATGTTTAATGACCATTACCCTCTTTTTGGGAAGTGTCCATTTAAAGATCTTGCTTTTTTTTTCCAATCGAGCTGTCTGCTCAATAGATCTATTAGATTATGCTTGATAATATTGTGTTAGTTGCGTCTTCTCTGTCCTTATTTATTTTCTGTATGCTTGATTTATTGGGGTTTTTAAAAATATTAGAATCACTGAGAAACTTTAAATAAATGCTATTGCTGGGCCCCCATCCCTAATTATTAAAGTAGAATTTCTAATTGGTGAAATCAGTTGTAGCACCTGCATCAGTATTTTTTTTTTAAGGCTTTATTTTACTTAGAGAGAGACTGTGCTCTCTCTCTCTCTCTTGCTCACTCTCTCTCAAATAAGTAAAGACTTCAAAAAAAGTATTTTCCACCTGCTTTTTTTTGAAAGATTTTATTTATTTATTAAAGAGAGAGATCATGAGCGGGGGGGAGGGTCAGAGGGAGAAGCAGACTCCCCGCCGAGCAGGGAGCCCGATGCGGGGCTCGATCCCGGGACTCCAGGATCATGACCTGAGCCGAAGGCAGACCTTAACTGACTGAGCCACCCAGGCATCCCCCACCTGCTTTTTGAAGAAAAACTTTTACATTTCCTGAAATCTATTATCACTGATAAAAAATGTCAACTGTCATTTTAACTGCCTTTAAAAAAATACTGTCTTAACCCTTTGGTAACTTTTATAACTTTTGTTCATGTTTGTTTTAAAGTTTAAATATTATTTCTCTAAATGAGGGATTAAAAGCAAATGTATCCAGCTCATAATACAGACATTCTTTCAACCTGAGATACCTGTCATTCTTCAATTCTGGAATAGTCTCAGCTATTTGAATATTACCTATCTTCTATTCTTTCCTTTTGTAATATGTTGTAAATTTTCATTTTAGGTCCCGTTTCTAAATTTCTTCTAGATTTTTCATTTCTCCCTCTCTGTTTTATATTCTGATGATATCATCAGATTTATCTTCAAAGTGACTAATTCTCTCTTCAACTGTATCCAGCCCATGGTCCCATCTGCTCATCGATGTCTGTATATAAATAATTATGGTATTTTATTAAAAGGATTTTTTTTAGAAATAAACCAGTAGTTTTTATGCTCTTGCCTTATGATATTCTATTTTTTTTTCAAAATTTTACACATTTATTTTAAAGACCTTTTCAGATTCGTTTCTATTATTTGTAATTCTTAGTTTTCCCCATGGTGGTTTGTTTCCTTGTGTGATTTCTAACTATTGATTATGAAGTAATCTTCAGGAATATGGTTTTGGTAGGTGACATGCCCTGGGTGACAGAAACATCTTTCGAAGCTGGTCTATCTTTGCCTCTTCTGGGATCCTATGTGATTAATGGATACAGGAGCAATTTTCAATGTTACTCTTTTGGTTAGCACTCCCCATATTATAGCCTACTTGGCACTGGTCTGGGTTCTAGATTTTGTGAATCATTTCTTTTCTATCCACAGGCCCGATGGCTAGCAAATTTCCTTCCACTGCCCTGGCAGGTGGAGTTTTTCTAGTCTGTTTTCTGTGGGCAGCCATTGTTGAATCTTCATTTTATTCAGGTACCTCAGTTCCAATTCCCCCTTGCACATTGCACTTATGGCTTGCACCCTCCTCCCCATGCAAGAGTTGAAACCTCAGTTTCCAGTGGCTAAGGCCTAAATTCAATCCTGTTATCCCTGTTAGCTACTTATGTTGCAGCCCCTGCTGACTGTTGGGCTTTGAGACCTCAGTTTGTTTCTGAAAGCGTCAGTGTATTAGATATGTATTGGTTAAGTACTTAAGCTTGTAACAGTTCACTATTTGTCTATATTTGAAATGAGAGAATGAATATTTCTCTGTCAGTCCAATTGACCATGTTAACTAAATGTGTGTCTGTTTGTGTAAGGGTGACACGCCAGGGAGGTAGCAGAAGAACCAAAGAATGTGTTTTTTTTTTAAAGATTTTTATTTATTTATTTGCCAGAGAGTGAGAGAGAGAGCGAGCACAAGCAGGGGGAACAGCAGGCAGAGGGAGAAGCAGGCTCCCCGCTGAGCAAGGAGCCCGATGCGGAACTCGATCCCAGGACACTGGGATCATGACCTGAGCCAAAGGCAGACGCTTAACCAACTGAGCCACCCAGGCATTTCTGGAAAATGGTTTTGACACAGAAACCAAGAGAAGAAATAGCTTCAAAAAGAAGTTGATGATCAAGGAGAGAGAAAAAAAAAGAGAGATGAGGACTAGATGTGAACATAGGGTTCAAAAGTGAGTGACTCCTGAGGCTGTTTCTTCATCAGGTTTTAGGAGGAGGAGAGAGTAATGGTAGGAAAATGGAAACAGTGGTGTCCCTATCACCTGGTTGGGAAGTTTGATCATCATAGGAGGGAAAGAACCACAAAGGTCACTTAAAGGAACATTGGATTGTGTGAAGATTTGTTTTTCAGAACAGAAGACACAAACTAGTGCCAATAATTCACCTTTCCATCTGGGGGGGACTCCTATCCTTCTAGTGATGTAAATTTTGTTTGCTTCCTCTATAGAAAAGTACCATTGCTATTTTATTTGATAAGTTATTCCAGCCCATGTGACCTTCACAAGCTCTCTTTTCTAAGATCTCTTTGAGCCTCTAGGTTTGAATTTGGCCTTATTAACCCGTGTTATGGTTCTGAGTCTGGGCCTTGACTTCCTAGTGAAATAGATAAGGATGTGCCTGAGATGGTAAAGGCACATTCAATCATATCTAAGCCCAGCAATGCCATAGTAAAGTGTGACCCATAACGAGGAGGAGTCAGAGTGGGGAGAGGGGGTACTATGGTAAGTGATGGAGGGAAGTAAAGAGAGAGGAGGGAGGAAGAGGGAAGAGATGAAGAAGAGAGAGAGAAGAGATGAGAAGAGAGAGGGGTAAGCCCATCACACTGGAACCTCTGAGGGCTACTGATACGGGAATGCCACAGGCCTCAGCATTTATACTCAGTCTAAAGATAGTCTCTGCCCACTTCAAGCTATTCCTAGTCACCCTCCTTACGTTTTGAGAGATCTAGTTATTGTATCCCTCAAGCAAATCTTCTCAGGCTAACTATATCTGGTGTGGTTTGGGGTAGTACAATGCCTGCAGTCCCCTCATCCAAAAGGGGTCCTCAGGGCCCACATGTAGTAATTGCTCTCCATCTGCTCTTCGTTGGACTGAGATGGCCCTGGGTTCACATCTCCTCCCTGACATTGATCCTTGGTGGATTCACTCTTGAGGTTTTATTATATAAACCTCTTCCAAGAATCTTATCATTGACTCAATTTCAGATATTTTAGTTGGATTGTAATGTTCTCCATGTGTGAACTGAGTGGGTGAACAGGATGAATGTTGACATGCCGTTGGAAGAAATGGCTTATAGAGGCAGGGGTGGGACAAGGCCTCTTTGAGCCAAGAATAGCCTTTATGACCAAGCTCTTGAGCAGAAGTGGTGTTGAAAGCCCAGTTGGTGGTCAAATCCTTACTTACAGCTGAGCTGCAGAAAATGGAAACCAGCAAGCAACTGAGCAGGTCCCTAAGCTGCTGGCCCCAAAGGCAGCCTATTCAGTATTAAAACAAGAAAGAATAAATCGGAACCCTCTGGAGAACAACCTCAGTAAAGCTTTTCATTAACTGAAGTTTGGATGGAAGTGCTAGAATCACTCTGGGATTCTCCCAAAATTAATTAACTGCTTGGCTGAAATGAATGAATAGAAAGCTTAAGAAAGGGGATTCCACTTCTCTGTCTACTCATGGCTGGTAGGGCTCACTAGAGGGAGACTCAAAAGAAACTCTTGGGCCAGAATAGTGGAGTTGATAGAGCTGAGCGGGAGACAGGGGCAGGCCGAGTCTCTACTGCCTGAAGTTAACCTTGATTTGGGTTGGCTATTATTTCAGAGCCCTCTCTGCCAAAGAAGGGATGCTTTTATTTAACTTGCCGCTTGCTCTTTCCGACCTTGCCAGGAATTGCCTCCTTCAGGAAGCCTTCTTTGCCTACCTCTCCCAATCTCCTCAAGCCTGCGTTGGGTGATCAGTGTCCCCTGTGTTCCTACACGGCCTGTGCCCACCTCTATCACCGCCCCGCCCGCTCTGTGCTGTGATTGGTGGCGCTGGTTGTCAATCTTCACTGTTTGCCCAAAAGCGGCTCCATGACGGGGGCGTGTCTTCGATGTCTTTGTACCTCAGCTTCTCTCACCTGGCCCGGGGCGTGGCAGTGCTCCGTCTGTTTTGAACGGAATAGCTATTAGAAACCTATTGAGATGTGTACATGGCTTATTTCATTACTACCGTAACTGGTTGCAAGAAAAGTCTTGAAAGGAAGAACTGGTTGTGTTTGTGGGTCACCGTGTGTGTTTTCATTGTGCCTCACACACTGTCCATCACCGCCTTGATATGTATCTATCTGAGTACACTGGAACCACGCAAGTTGGGCAGGTATTTCCAAAGCTAACCAGGACGCCTGGCACAGCAAGGAAGAGAAACCTTTTCTTGTGTCTGTCTCTGTGCCTTGGGGCCATAAGTGGTTTGCACGAAGTTAGACTAGAGCTACTCATTCTCTAAGGATTTCTCATTTGGGGTTTTCTTTTCTTCTCCTATCTCCATTCTGGGACTCTAGGATAGAACACCAAGGGCGATTGGAATTTGCCATTAAGTGAGGAGTCCTTGTAGAGTTTCTTGCAAATAACTCCTTCCTCTCAGAAGATCTGTAAGGAGAGGGGTCTTGGCAGAGGTGAGCAGTCATGGGCATCTTGGGGTCCACAGCCCCACGGACTGGGCAGGCTCACTCCGCACAAGCAACCACAGAGCTGCCACTCTGTCCTGTCACCACCCTTCTTTCTTGATCATTTGAGTCCATTGTGGTGGGGGGTGGGGAGGAAGCGTGCCTGAGAGGAGGTCACATTTTAACCATATGGGCAGCTAACACCCTACCCTTATCAGTTAGTGCTTGACTAGGATGAGTTAGTGACCTGGAAGGGGGCTGCCCAGGGAGGGGCAGGGTGACAAGTGGATGCTGCAGAAAAGTGGGAAGTGCCAAAGATACATTGTTCCTGCCTCATGACTTTATTCAGGATCTTGACGACTCAAAATAAGGTGTCAGTATATGTGTTCTAGGCTGCCAGCCTCTCTAGGAGCTCAGGGAGCAGGGCAGCCTCGAATCCCTGGGGATACTTTCTCTTCATAGAGACAAGGAACCAGAAATACAAACAAATGAAATAAGCCAGGGCAAATGGGGTAGAGTTGCCAGATAAAATACAGGACGCCCAGTTAAGTTTGAATTTCAGATAAACACTGAATTATTTTTTTAGTAGAAGTATGTCCCAAATATTGAGTGGGATATACTTACATTAAAAAACTATTTGTTGGGGCGCCTGGGTGGCTCAGTCGTTAAGTGTCTGCCTTTGGCTCAGTCATGATCCCAGTGTCCTGGGATCAAGCCCCGCATCGGGCTCCCTGCTCAGTGGGAAGCCTGCTTCTCTCTCTCCCTCTCCCACTCCCCCTCCTTGTGTTCCCTCTCTCGCTGTGTCTCTCTCTGTCAAAAAAATAAATAAAATCTTAAAAAAAAAAACCCAACTATTTGTTGTCATGTGAATACTTAACACTACTGAACCATATACTTTAAAATGGTGAGGGTGACAAAAAAATTATTTGATGTTATCTGATAGTCTAATTTAACTGGGTGTCTTATATATTTTTATTTGCTAAATCTGGCAACTCTAAAACAAGAGGCAAAGAACTTGCCTTTCCATTCCCCTCCCCCCCACTTTAAACCAGGGTCATAAATGTAGTCAGAAAGGTTCTTCCGGGCTCGGCAATTCAGCTCCCGGGTTGGCAGTCCCTGATGTGGGGTTCCAGATGAAAGATGGGGTTCCAGATCCAGAGCTGCACTCCTTCCTGCGTGCAGACTCCGGGAGGGGCTGATAGGGATGCAACAGAGCCATCCCTGGTGTCATGGGCCGCTGAAGCCGCCCTCCAGCGGGGGGAAGAGGCTGAATCTCAGGTAGTAAAAGATCCTGATCCACAGACCCTGACAGAAGTCAGAAATCAATGGCCCGAATATGTCTGTCATTGCTTCCTCTCACACTGACAGTCAACCCAAGCTTTAACCTCAGGGCCGTGCCAAGGTGCACTCCCGCTTTCAGCAAACCCAGTCCCACATCTAAAAATCTGGATTTGCCAAAAATACGGTACTGAGTGCTATTATTTCTTTTTTTAAGATTTTACTTACTTATTTGAGAGAGCACGCGTGCGCACAAGTGGGGGAGGGGCAAAGGGAGCAGCAGACTCCCTGCTGAGCTGGGAGCCGGATGTGGGACTCGATCCCAGGACCCCAGGATCATGACCTGAGCTGAAGGCAGATACTCAACCGACTGAGCCAGCCAGGCGCCCCGTGAGTGATTACTTCATCTGTTAACAACAGGATACACCACAGGCTTTCTTTAATTAGTGAAATTTCCCTCCTGCATTTAAAATGGGAAATCATAGAAAGGAGAGGAAGATTGGCACACCACCCTGAGGAAGGCCAGGGATTGCAAAAGGGGGTTATGCCTGAGGAGGGCCGGGCTACTGGCCATCAGCTCCAGGTAGCCAGGACCACCTGTGCACGGTGCAGGTTAGTGGGATGAAGAGTGGCTATATGTCAGGAGGACTACGTGGGGAGGGTCACAGAGCTGGTCTGTTTGTCTTACAGGCACACTGCAAGTGTGTGAGCTCAGGCTGCTATTGGCTCCTTAGGTGCCCCCCCGCCCCAGGATGTCATGTTCTAGGCAGAAGGTGGAAATTCTGATGTTCTAGGCAGAGGGTGGAAACTCACTGGAGGCAGTGGGGAGCAGGGAGCAGAAGGGGTGCTCACGCAGTGGAAGTGGTGGAGAGAAGGGGAGAACTTGCTCTGGTCCAGGGGAGCCTCAGACAGTGGAGGGGAGCCACCAACAGAGGGCTGGACGGAGATTGCTTTAAGAAACCGCCAGGCAGCCAGCACTTGGTGACGCTCTGCCCTGTGCACGGTGCCAAGTGAGCTGGCAGTAGAAAATAATAATAGTAATAGTAGCAACAATAGGCAAAATCCTATACCCACCCCCGCGTCATAGGTTGAATTGTGTTCCCCTAAAAAGGACATATTGAAGTCCTAACACCCCATACCTCAGAATGTGACTTCATTTAAAAATAGTGTCCTTGGGGGCACCTGGCTCAGTCAGTTAAGCGTCTGCCTTCAGCTCAGGTCATGAACCCAGGGTCCTGGGATCGAGCCCCATGTCGGGCTCCCTGCTCAGTAGAGAGTCTGCTTCTCCCTCTCCCTCTGCCCCCCCCCCCACAAAGCTCTCTCTCTCTCTCTCTCAAATAAATAAATAAAATTTATTTAGGGCGCCTGGGTGGCTCAGTTGGTTAAGCAACTGCCTTCGGCTCAGGTCATGATCCTGGAGTCCCGGGATCGAGTCCCGCATCGGGCTCCCCGCTCAGCGAGGAGCCTGCTTCTCCCTCTGACCCTCCCCCCTCTCATGTACGCTCTCTCAAATAAATAAATAAATCTTAAATAAATAAATAAATAAAATTTATTTAAAATAAAATATTTTTAAAAATAGTGTCCTTGCAGATATAATTAAATTAAGATGAAGTCTTACTAAGTAGGGTGGGCCCATAATCCAATATGACTGGTGTCCTCTAAGAAGCGGGACATGGGACAACAGAGACACGGAAGGAGAGGGCCATGTGACGGCAAGGCAGAGGCAGGAGTGATGTCGCTGGGCCACCAAAGACAGGCAGCTTAGCAGCAGCTGCTAGAATCTGCTAGAGAACAGATTCTCCCTTGCAGTCTTCAGAAGGAACCATCCCCCTCCATCCCTTCCTTCCAGACTTCTGGCCTCCAGCGCTGTGAGACAGTCCATTTCTGTTGTTTTAAGCCACCCAATTGGTGGTGCTCTGTTACAGCAATTCTAACAGACTAATACATATAATAACGATAATAATCACAACTGAATTATGACTATGTGGCGGGCACCATAGTAAGTGATTTACACAAATTATATCACTTATTTTTTACTGCAGCCCTAGAGGAAGGGACTATAATTATCTCACATCACAACGGAGGGAAGGGGAGCTTGGAGAGGCCTGAGGTTGCATGGCCGGGGCTCAAACCCAGAGGCATCTAGATCAAAGCCTGGGCTCCCCATCATCCTGCCACCTGGCCCACACTTGGCATTGAGCAGCACACAGAGAAAGAAGGTCGAGTTCACACGGGGAGAAAGGCGATGGGGGGCCATAGGGCAGGCACTACAAAGCCTTAGGAGGCTTTTCGGCTCAAAAGAGGACTAAAGCGGGGGGGCGGGGGTTGGGGGGCTCGGTTGGTTAAGCGTCTGCCTTCAGCTCAGGTCATGAACCCAGTGTCTTATCTTGGGATCGAGTCCTGCATCGGGCTCCCTGCTCAGCGGGAGTCTGCTTCTCCCTCTCCCTCTGCCTACCCCCCACCATGCTCTCTCTTGCTTGCTCGCTCTCACTCTCTATCTGAAATAAATAAATTAAATCTTTTTTTAAAAAAAAGGACTAAAGCGGGAGGCAGTATGTAATTTAAAAAAATGTCAAATCACTATAGGTGGAAACTCAGACAAAGAGAGAAGTGCTTTGGGGTGAGAGACCTTCAAATCGCATTTGAGAAGCAACAGTTTTCTTCATCCAGATGGTGGGTCAGCCCTACTCAGCCCTCCAAGGGAAAGAAGGGTAAACTAGTAGGTCCCCGTATGAGTCTGGATGGGCTAGGTCGTGCTGCCATCCCAGACAAGCCTGGAAAGGCTCTGGAAGGCTCTACTACACGTATTCACTGGTGAAGTAAGCAGAGTGGCACATCTAGAGAGCAGCTGTGGTCCCTTCAAACTGACCGGGGAGGGTTTGGATTCATGATTTTTTAAATAATAATGGTGTTAAGAAAAAATAACTAAGCTTCATGATCAAAGAGGAAGTTTCTGGGTTGTAGCTGGTGAAATTTAGTGGTTAACCTGTGGCTAAGTGTGTCACGGTAAGTGTGTCACGAATAAACAGGATCTTTTGTTTCATGTTGTTTGTTTCTTTTTTTTTTTTTTAAGATTTTATTTATTTATTTGACAGATAGAGACACAGCGAGAGAGGGAACACAAGTGGGGAGAGTGGGAGAGGGAGAAGCAGGCTTCCCGCTGAGCAGGGAGCCCAATGCGGGGCTCGATCCCAGGACCCTGGGATCATGACCTGAGCCAAAGGCAGATGCTTAACTGACTGAGCCACCCAGGTGCCCCATCTTGTTCGTTTCTGAAACATTCAAAATCTTTTATCATCTGCATGGAAACGTTCCATCTCGACCAAGTTTTTATCCAACTTGCAGAGGCAGCTTATTTGATGTCCGTTGAATGACTAAATGAAATGAATGTTAGGTGCTCGGAGTTTGCAATAAGATACAGGTGGAATCATCACAGAAGAAAAGGCCAAAAACATGCCCTGGGATGCTTCTCTCCTCAGAAGTTTGGATTTTCATGGGCCAGTAAAATCAAGAGGAAAAAAATGGACAAGTGGGCCGGTAAGGGCCTTAGCAACTATGATCACCTCCGAGGCCACCTCAATAAAGCAAATCAAAACATTAGACTGGACCTGGCATTAGCATCAGAGATCAATCTTTAAGTGGAATACATTCAGCTCTTTGAAAATCTCACTGCCTTGTCCTTATTTTTCTCATTTTGTCAAAGCAAAATGCACTAATTGGCGCTGAGCTAAACCGCCTGTCTTGCCCTTCAGAAGCCTCCTAGACAGAACCCCCGGGCAGTAGGGCCTGGCGTCAGCCGGAAGAGCCAGACTGGGGAGAGTTGCTGCCCATTTCTGGAATATGGGGGGGTGGTTGCTCCCAGGGACGGTGCCCCTCCTGGTCCCGAGCTGTCTCCCGACCGGCCCACGACCCTGTCCCACAGAGCTGGGCATGATGGGGTGGGGGAATTAGCTCTCTCATGGGACAGCACCCAGGGCCCCTGCTCCTTGTCTCCCCAAGCGAACAGTTCTCACAGGGATTAGCCCGAGGCCCAGTCTCCTTTTCTCTCCGCATCAAGCCTGCATTTCCTTTCCTTCTCTCTGCACCCACCTGGAAAAGCTGCCCGCCTTGCAGCTGCCTGATTGCCTCCTTGGCCCTTCTGACCCTGCAGCTCTCCATGGAAATTTCTGGCAGGAAAGAGGTGATGGAAAACAGAAGTACAGAGCCCAGAGCTGGGTTCTGGGAGCTGGGCCATGTCTCTCGGACCTTGGCCCTTCCTCCTCACTTTGTTCCCATTTCAGGCGACTCCCAGATGCTCCGCCACTGTCCCTGCAGCTGTGGGAAAGGGGGGCGTCCAGCTGACCAGCAGGATTCACAGGCTCCAGGAAAGGAGGGAGCCATCTTCACCTTCTGGGGCTGAGAGATGCACCTCTCAGTACTGATCATAAGAAAGAAATGCAAGGATGAGTACAGTGGACATTTATAATCATTTTCACTTTCATTTGCACAATGTGAAGGGCCCTGGGAGGCAGCAGGGACTTTTTAATTAGTTGGATGACATGGCCATTTGGGCAGCCAGGAAGACAGGTAGATGTAACAATTAAAACATCTTTTACTGCTTTATGGGGCAATAAAATAGGGAAACAGGATCCAGGGTTATGGTTTTCTCCTTTTAACTGGGCTCTTGTTTAGATATGTATGTATGCTTTCCCAAGTTTAAACTTTCAAACTTACATAACCGTTCCCCTTGGCTTATAATCAAACTTGCAGATTAGCTGGAGGTGCCCTGCGCGAGCGGGGAGCTGGCATGAGGGTGAAGCACGTGACCCTGCAGGCTTCCTGGTCAGGCTGCTCTCTCAAGTACAGGTGTTGGCTTGCAGGTCAGGGAGGAGAGTTGTGTGCAGAGAGGTCCTGATGCCCATTTTCGAGACTTGCCGGTCAATGTTCTGAGCATCTCCAGTTCTCAAAACTGTCGCCATTGAAGGTAGGAAATCTACCTTGAAAAGAAGGTCCAGTGCACTGAAATGTCTACACTGGCAGGAGCCACTTGCGAGAAAGTCAAAACTTGCACTTATTCAAGTTCTTATTTGAGTGGTGTGCTAACCCTGGATCGGAACAGGGTGATTCTTGCAAGTGTCTTGTGGGATGCAGATCCTAAATGTTTCCTTTTTTCTCATGCTTGCTTCCTTCTGTTAACTGAGTTACCAGCACCGAGCTGCTAATTAAAATGAAAATTATGACTATGTATGTAGGATTTGCATACAGGGTGGAAGAGAGATTATGGGTGGTACTGAACATTTCAAACTTTTGGTAGGACGCTCTGTCATGGGTAGAGAGCATTAGGTCTCCCCTAAAACCCAAACCAACTCATCCTTTCTTGGCCCCCCTGGGGCCCGAATTTGCACGAGAATTAATGGCTCCCAGCTCTTAGATCCCTAGTGAAAGGCCTGTAGAAATGCAAATCACCAGACATCCCTGAACTCCTCAAAACACAGAAAAAAACAAGTGGGGGGCCTTGGGGATCCCCAGGCATTTATTTACTGCTCCGGAGACTACAGGAGGAGGCGCGCGGAAGTCAGCTACTGGGGGTAGGGGAGGCAACATTCCAGTCGCTATGGTGGTACCACTTGCTGTTAATGAAGCAGAGACTTTAATAAAGCCCAAAGAGCTTCTCCCATCTTTCTGTTCTCAGTCTGATGTGCTGTCTTCATGGCGGTTAGTAGGCCAAGTGGGGAAAATGGCAAGCCTCATGGGAATGTGAAGGTATTACCTGTGACCAAAACAGACTAGATTATTGTCCCGAGAGCTTTTGTTTTTAAAAAGAGAATACCATTGTTTCTTCTTATCATAAAAGTGATGTATTGCTCACTAAACAAACTCAAACATTAAGAAAAGTATTAAAAAGAAAGCTGAACTCCATGACCCTGAGATAACAACTATTAAAATTTGGTGGCCATTTTTCCAGATGTGTGTGTGTGTGTGTGTATACCTATAAGTAAATTTACATCTGCCCTACCGAAATAAGCTTGTTTTTATGTAATTGCCTTTTTTAAATTCATCAACATATGACAATAAATATAGCCATTTCGCAGACTACTTGGTATTCCATCATATGTGAGTATCATAATTTATTAGCCAACTCTGATTTGATACACATTGCAGTTTTTTCCAATATTTCACTCTTATAAACTACACTACAATGGACATCTTTTGGATATTTGGGTGATTATTTACTTAAAGGTAAATTGCTAGAAATTAAAGAAAAGAAAAAAGCCAAGTGGCTAGTAAACACATGGAAATAAGTTCAATATCACAAGTACTCAAAGAAATACAAATTAAAACTATTATATATATGGGTACATCAAATAGGCAAAGTTTAAAAAGAATCCAGAGCCTGTGTTGACAAGTGTACGAAGAAATACATACTCTCCTATTTTGGTGTTGGGATTATAAACTACAGGGCAGAATAATAATCTGTATCAAACTTTAAAATAAGCTTTCCCTTTGGTCCCCTGATCTCACGACCCTGAGATCATGACCTGAACTGAAATCAAGAGTCAGATGCTTAACTGACTGAGCCACCCAGGCGCCCCTACTTCAACTTATTTTTAAGGTAATTTTTGTTGTTGGTTTGATTGACGCCTATAGAAAAGTGCACAAGTCAAATTATATAATTTGATCAATTTTTAAGAGTGAAAACACTCATGTTCTCACTACCCAGATAAGGAGCAGAGCACCCCTAGAACCTCTCAAACTTCCCTGATGACTCCTAGTCTCTAGACCCTCACCAAAAGTAACACTGCACTATGTCAATCACCAAGTTCATTTCACCTTTATTATTTAAAAAAAATTTTAAATTATGGTAAACACATACAACATAAAATGGACTACGTTAGTCATTTTTACAGTTCAGCAATGTTAAGTACTTTCACACTCTTGTGCAACCCATCTCAGAACTCTTTTCATCTTGCAAAATTAAAACTCCATACCCATTAAACTGTACCTCTGCCCTGCCCCTCCTTCCAGCCTCCCACTTCCTGTCTCTAGAAGTTTGACTCCTCTAGGTACCTCATAGGAGTGGAATCCTACAGCACTGGTCCTTTTGTCACTGGCTTATCTCACTTAGCATAATGTCCTTAAGGTTCATCCACACTGTAGCATGCGTCAGAATTTCTTTCCTTTACACTGCTGAGTAATATTCCATTGTATGTAGAGACACACTTTGTTTATTCACTCATCTGTTGATGGGCAGTTGGGTTGCTTCCACTGTTTGGCTATTGTGACCAATGCTGCTGTGGACATGGGTGTACAGCTATCTCTCTGATACCCTGCTTAAAATTATTTGGGGCAGATGTCTATCCAGAAGTGGTATTGTTGCATCATATTGGAATTCTATTTTTAATTTTTTGAGGAACCCGTATTCCCGTAGAGGCTGCATCATGTTTCATTCCCATCAACAGCAGCACACAAGAGTTCTAATTTTTCCACATGCTCACCAACACTTACTATTTTCTGTTTGTTGTTGTTTATTTCTTGTAGCAGCCTGTAAGGTGGTTGCCTTTGCTTTTTGTTTTTGGTGTTTTGTTTTTTTTTAAACGGGTTTTTTTAACGTGGGGTCTACTCACAACACTGAGATCAAGACCTGAGCTGAGATCAAAAGTTGGATACTTAGCCAACTAAGCACCCAGTCACCCCTGTTTTTGAACCTTATATAAATGGAACCACTCCACATGTATTATTTTGTGTCAGACCTATTTTAAAATTATTTCTGTGAAAATCATCTGCATTATTGCGTAGAACAATATTTAAGGAGGCGCCTGGGTGGCTCAGTCAGTTAAGCGTCTGCCTTCGGCTCAGGTCAGGATCCCAGGGTCCTGGGATCGAGCTCTGCATCTGGCTCCCTGCTCAACGGGGAGTCTGCTTCTGCCCCTCCCTCTTCTCATGCCCTCTCTCTCTCTCTCTCTCATTCTGTCTTAAATAAATAAATAAATAAAATCTTTTAAAAAAAGAACAATAATTAATTTTTAATGCTTTATAACATTCCATTAGGTAACTTTATTACAATTTATTTGTCTACTCTAATGTTGAGGGACTTTGGGTTGTTTCTAGTTTTTGATTATTATGGTTAGTACTACTGTGAACAATTATGTCTTTTTGTGCACACATGTATGCACATCTGTTGAATGACGAGTGGAATTGCTGGGTCATAATGTATTCATATATTCAGCGTTAGTAGGTACTCTCTGTTTTCCAAAGTTGGCCCAATTTGTACACCCACCAATAATATATGAGAGTTCTAGTTGCTCCACATCCTCACCAATACTTAGTTGTTTTGCTGTTAGCCATTCTGGTGGGTAAAAGTGGTATCTAATTGTGGTTTAAATTTGCATTTCTCTGATGAATAATGAGATTAAGCACCTTTTCAGACATATATTGGCCATTTGGATGCTCTCTTGTGATGTGCATGCAAAGTCCCTTGCCCATTTTTCTGTAGTTTTTCTTTTTTTCCTGCTTTTTTTCTTAGTAACTTAAAGGACTTCTTTATTCATTCTGAATGAGTCCTTTGTTAGAAATGTATATTGCATATCTCTTTTTTCAGTCTGTGGCTTGCCTTTTCACTCTCTTAAAATGGTATCTTTTGATGAACAGAAGTTCTTTATTTTCATGCAGTCTAATTTATCAATGTTTTCTCCTATGGCTGGTGACTTTCATGTCCTGTTTAAGAAATCTTTGCATATCTTAATAGCTTAAAAATATTCTCCTGTGCTATCTTCTAAAAGTATAATTGTTTTACTTCTCGTATTTAGATCTACAATCCAGCTGTGGGTTTCTTTTGTTGGTGGTAGTTTTGTTTTTGTTTTTGTTTTAATCATGTGAGGTAGAGATTAAGATGCGATTTTCTCCATATGGCTCTTCATTGACCCAGAATCACTTAAGAAGACTGTCCTTTTCCCCACCATACAACAATATCATCTTTGTTTCTGCTTTCTCTTTTTTTGTTCCATTGATCTATTTTTCTCTTGGGCTAATGCCACACTGTCTTAACTAGTCAGCATTATAATAACTTATGATATCTAATGTAAGTTTTTCAGCTTTGTTCTTCTTCAAAATTGTCCGGCTCTTCTTGGCCCTTTTCATTTCCATATATAATTTAAATGCCACAATTTAAATGTCAAGATCTATATTAAAAAGAAAAAAAAATCCTGCCAGGATATTTTTGAGGTTTATATTGAAACTATGGATCAATTTATATAATTTATATATTATAATATATATTATTATCAATATATATTAATAAATTTATATATTTATATATAAATAATTTATATAAATTTATATATCAAATATATAAAATTTATATTTATATATTATATATATATAATTTAAAGATTTTATTTATTTGAGAGAGAGAGTGAGCGAGAGAGAGAGTGAGGACGAGCAGGGGGAGGGGCAGAGGGAGAGGGAGAAGCAGACTTCCCGCTGAGCAGGGAGCCTGACTTGGGGCTCAATCTCAGGACCCCCAGGATCATGACCTGAGCTGAAGGCAGATGCTTAACCAACTGAGCCACACACCTGCCCCATATTTCTACTTATATTTTAAACCCACAAGACTTTATTATTGTTTTGGGGGCACCTGGGTGGCTCAGTCGTTTCAGCATCTGCCTTCGGCTTAGGTCATGATCCCAGGGTTTGGGATTGAGCCCCACGTAGGGCTCCTGGCTTAGCGGGGAGCCTGCTTCTCCCTCTCCCTCTGCCTCTCCCCCTGCTCATGCTCTCTCTCTCTGTATCTCTGTGTATCAAATGAATAAATAAAATCTTTAAAAAAAAAGACTTTATTATTGTTTTAAACATTTAATACTCATTTAATTTTAACAAAATATTTACCCTTTTTATTGCCCTCCATTCTTTCCTAGTTTATCATGCTTCCATCTGGAATCATTTTCTTTGTCTCAAACACTAGTCCTTCCTGTACTTCTTTTAGTGCAGTTCTGTTGGCAATACATCCTCTCATTTTCTGTGTCTAAAATGTCTTCTGTTTTCCCTTGAATTCTGAAGGATACTTTAGCTGGGCATAGAATTCTAGGATGACATTATTTATTTTTTTAGCATACCAAAGATGTTATTGGATTATCTCCTGCTTCTGTTGTGTCTGATAAAATGTTAACTGTCACTCTCTTCATAGCTTCTTTGAGGATAATGTGTAACTTTTAAGATTTTTCTTTGTCTTTTGTTTTCAGCCGTTTTACTATGTTGTGCTTAAGTGTGTTTTTCTTTTGAATTTATTCTTCTTGGGGTTTGTAGAACTTGGATCTGTAGCTGGATGTAATTTGTTGGTTTGGGGAAGTTCTCAGCTGTTATCTCCAAACATTGCTTCTATTCAATTCTCTCTTTCCTCCCTTTCTGGGACTCCGATTTTATGCTCACTCGGTCTTTTTACATCGTATTCCATCTGTTTCTTACATTCCTCCCTATATGTTCCCATCTTTTTTATCTCCTTCCTTTATTGTCAGTATTTTCTTCTGAACTTTCTTTTAGATCACTAATTCTCCCCTTGAGTGTATCTAATTTGCTATTAAATTCATTAACTATGTTCTTAATTTTAATTACTATATTTCAGTTTAATCATTTCTCCTTGGTTACTTTCTTTTGACATATAATTAATATGTAACATTATAGTTGTTTTAGGTATGTAACATAACGATTTTATATATGTACATATTGCCATGATTACCGCAATAAGTTTTGTTAACGTCCTGGTTACTTTTAATAGATTCTAATTCTTTAGTAAAAATTACCATTTTGTCATCTATTTTTTCTTATTTTGAGAGATTGAGAGAGAGAGAGAGAGTGAGTGGGGGAGGGGCAGAGGGAGAGGGAGAAAGATAATTTTTTTTTAAGATTTTATTTATTTATTTGATAGAGAGAGAGAAGGAGAGAGAGCACAAGCAGGAGGAGAGGCAGAGGGAGAGGGAGAAGCAGGGTACCCGCTGAGCAGCGAGCCCAGTGCAGGACTTGATCCCAGGACCCTGAGATCATGACCTGAGCCTAAGGCAGACGCTTAACTGACTGAGCCCCCCAGGCATCCCTTGTCATCTATTTTCTTGATTATACTGATCAATTATTTTAATGCTTCTCTCTGATTAATACAAGTGTTTGGATCACTTGTTGCCCATTTTTCACTTTATTTCTGAGCATTTTTGAAGCTCGTCACCAAATTATATTAATTGGGTCAGCTACAAGTTCACATAGCAAATTTTAGGTCTCATTCCAACTTGGACAACTTTTTAGCCATCTCTTTTTAACTCTTTTGTATTCTTCATGACTGCTAACTATTTTCTATACCTCAAGTGTTCAATCCCGTTCCTGCTTCTCTCATTATCAGCTGATGACCTAGATCTCTGAATTTATTAAGTTTGAATTTATTGAGGTCTCCACCTCAAGATTTCTCTATATTCTTATCTGTCTCCTCCTCCTTTGCTCCTGACTCAGAAAGACAGGTCTCTCCTCTATCGTCGAAGAATCTCTGACCTTGATCTCATCTTAATTGACTCCTCCTAAGCTTTGCCCTATCAATTCTTACTCCTCTTTCTTGAATTTCTGAATGCCTCTGTTCCTTATTTTTTGTCAGTAAACATGCTCAAATCTCCCTATCCCAAAACAAACAAACAAACAATCCTGTTGCCTTCAGTGGCTACTACTTCTAAGCAGTCATGGTAGCAAACTTTTCAAAAAAGTAATTTATATTCATTGCTTCAACTTCCTACCACCAATTCACTCCTTACAATTTAGTTCCTATTCCCACCACTCTACAGATACTCTTTTCAATAGCCTATTTTGACCTATATCCTAAGTCCAGTGGCCTCCTTTCAGTGTTCATCTTCTTTGACCTCTTTGTGACATGGTCAATGGCTTTTAGACACTCCCTTCCCCTTGAGCCTCTCTGACATTTTTTTCTTGGATCTTCTACTCCTCTAACAGATCTTTCTGTCTCCCTCACAACATCATCAATCTTTCCCCACTCTCTTAGTGTAGATATTCTTCACATCTGTTCTTAGCCATCTCCTTTGCTTCTCTCCCTACTCTTTCCCCTTTTTGCTGCCACATTCACATTCACTTCTTTTATTACCTTAAGGCAGATGATTTTCCCAAATTTATTTTCAGTTCCATTTTTACTCACTTGTCTTATAATACCAGCTATCTGCTGACCATCTGTCCACGGATGTCCTACTAACCCCTCAAATTCAGTGTGTCCAAAATGAGATGATTTCTCCCCAAATCTGCTTCTTTTCTGACTATCCTTTCTCTGTTAAAGAAGCTTCCAGTAAATCACACCTAAAAATTTGTAGTCATGACTGACCCCTTCATTTTCTTGTTCTACCCTCCAACAAATCAGACACTATGTTCTGTCAATCCCTAAAATACTTTTTAAAAAAAGATTTTATTTACTTATTTGAGAGAGAGAGAGAGAGTGCAAGGGTGCAAGCAGGGGGAGGAGCAGAGGGAGAGAATCTCAAGCAGACTCCCCCCTGAGGCTCGAGCCCATGACCTGAGCTGAAACCAAGAGTCGGATGCTTAACCAACTGAGTCACCCAGGTGCCCCACTAAAATACTTTTTGCATGTGCCCTTCTTTCCATCATTATCAGTCTAAGTTATTACTTTTGCAATAACTTAATGTATTTTGGTTCCTGTTTCTACATCTTCTAATCTATCTGGCTTGCTGCCACTAGACTCGTGTTGCTTAATATATGTTGAATGAATAAATGAATAACTGAGGCACAATTTTAATTATACTACCTGCTGGTTACCTCCCTATTGTTCATTAAATGTAATTCAGACTTCTTAGCTTGAGTTCCAATCCCTCTGAATCTGGTTCTAATCTCTATCTGTATTTTCTCAGCTTTAATTAATTAATTAATTAATTAATTAATTTATTTATTTATTTATTTATTTATTTAGAGTTGGAGGGAGAGGGAGAGAGAGAATCTTAAGCAGGCTCCATACACAGGGTGGAGCCCTGTGCAGGGCTCGATCTCATGACCCTGAGATCATGACCTGATCCAAAATCAAGAGTCGGGCACTCAACCACTGAGTCACCCAGGTGCCCCTGTATTTTTCCAGCTTTAAGTCTTTCATATATCCTGTCTTTCAGTCAAATATACCATCAATTTTCAAGCTGTGTTCTGCAATACAATAGTGCCCTTCAAGACTTGGTTAATATTTGTTCCTTGACAAAAAAAAAAAAAATGTTCTTTGATAATTAAATTTAACTAACGTCAAACAGCTTCCCTACGCAATCTCTCAAAGCCTTTACTATTCTAATATATTCTGTGAATTTCCAACTGTGGGGGAAAGCATGCAGTATTTCTCAGTGCTATTTGACCATGAACCCTATTTAAGGGACTACTACTTATCACTAGACACTAATGTTCCCAGGAACACATTTTGAAACAGGCCGATACAGATGCTTCTTTATTCCCCAGACATAGTCCATTTCTAACATCATTCTCTTAGATTAGAACAGTAGTTCTCACCGAGGTTGATTTTTCCCTCCAGGGGAAATTTAGCAATGTCTAGAGACATTTTTGTTGTCAGAACTGGGAGGGGTTTCTAATGGGTGGAAGCCAGAGCTGCTGCTACATATCCTACAATGTGCAGGACAGCCTCCCACTGCAAAGAATTACCCCGGCTCAAAATGTCAGTAGTGTCAAGGTCGAGAAACCTGGATCTGGACTATCCTCGCCTCACTTCTTCCTTCTACCATTCACAGCTGTATTCATTTCTTAAAGTCCAGATCAAATATTGTCTCTTCAGTGAATGCTTGCTTTTATCACTTAGATCTCTCTCCTGAGGGACAAACTCTACAGCACTTTGTATATTTCACTCTTACAACATTTGTCGGAGTCTTTCCTATGTTATACATATTTCTGTATATTTATAATATCTTATACTAGGCTATAATATTTTAGGACAATAGTGTCCTATGTGTAGGGGCAATACTGTGATTATTTTTTGTTGTTGTTGTTCTCCAAACAGACAGTAGTAACAGGAAGCTCTTGCTTGAAGAACAAAATGAAGCTTTATTTAACTCCCATTTCAGTTACCTTCTACACTTCACTGTTCACCCAGTCTGGTCAGTTTTTCCTTCATGTTTTCCCCACATCTTTCTTTTCCTTCCACGTCCATTGCCACTGCCCTGGTTCAGGCATTGTGACTCCATACCCCTAGTACAACAATAGAGAGAGAAAAGTGGTGTCAAGGACAGAGCTCCAGCCTGCAGTCTGACAGGCCTCCGTGGGACCCTGGCTCTGCTCCCCTCAACCCCCATCACCCCAGCTGCATGGCCCTGGACAAAGTACTTGCCCTTCCCAGGATTGTAATTCTCCCTGCCAAGGTGAAGGTGATTATATCTGCCTTGCAAGGTTTTTGTGAGGATCAGAGATAAGTATATAAAGTCCTAGAATCACAGTGGGGGCTCAGTATATATGAGCTCTAATAGTCAATAGCTTCTGAGGGGTTCTCCTACCCCAGCCTCTGCTTCAAAGCCTTTTCTTTGATTCTCCATCATCCGCAAAGCCTGAGCTGCTGGTATTCAGCGCTCTGGATATTCATTACCAGTCTACTCAAGGACACTTACCTCTCATTGTCCTTCCCAAGTTCTTAACTTCTGACAAACTGGTTTATTCCCTGTACTTCGAACACACCTGAGCTTTCTCATCCCCACCCTGGTTCCTGGGATTCTCCCTCTTGCAAACCTCTCTCTCTCTGTACACAAATCCTACCCAGCCTTCCATCTCAGCTTTGCCTCTTTGTTCTATAAAGTCTCTTTAACCCTCTCTACCTACAGGGATCCTTTTCTTTCCTGAATATTTGGAGTCCTTATAGTCTTCCACTAATGAGTCAATTAATTTCTATTGCCTGACACTATTTCTCATGTGGAGAACTATTAAAATACACCTTCTATGATTATCTAGCTTTTTGTGTGTTTTCTTGCCTTCTCATTTTAGATTGTAAACTGCTTGAGGACAAGGACCATCCCCTATGCAAATTGCCTTCCACATACCAGAGGCTCCAAAAATATTCAGTCCAAAATATTTGGTCTTCTCTTAATTTGGAGCATGTCTTAAAATACCTCTTCTCCTTCAACCTTATGCCCACTTTTAGAGGGTTCCTCAGTCACAGGCAGAAATGGAGGGTGATATCAAGGCCCTGGATTTGGAATGGATTCAACAGGGGAACCAGGAGAGAGAGGTGCAACGCACCCAGGCTCCGAGAGAATTCTTATAAACAAGAACAAAGGCAATCCGACACTAACATTTTAATTAATACCTTTAACGACTTATCCAAAATAATCCTCTTGATTTGGAAGGATTAAATTCCACTTGATAAAACTACCAATCCATGTGGAAAGATGTCTCATGTGCTGCTCTTGAAGTTACAGCAGGGCCCATCGGGACAGGAGGGGTCATCTACCAAAGTGCACAGCTGGTGGGAGTCACTGTCCCCAGGCAAGTGCAAATAGCCCTGCATTTCTATTCATGCTTCTTTGTTCCCCAAACATACTCCATTTCTACCATTGTTCTCATAGATCAGAACAGTGGTACTAACCTAAGGTTGATTTTGCCTCTTCTCTTAAATCTCTCACATTAGGCATTAGCATCTGAAAACCAACAACAACAATTTGGAAATAATTTAAAACCTACTGAGAAGTTATATGAATAGGAATAGTATGTAGTACACCCCACACACCCTTCAATCAGATTTATCCTTTTTACCCATTTTATTATTTGTGCTCCTTGCCCCTTCCCCTTGTTCTCACTCTGGCTCTCTATTTTTTTTTCTGAACCATTTGAGACTAAATGACATATCTCAAGTCCCCTTACTCCTAAATACCTCAATGTATATTTCTTAAGAATAATGCTATTTTCTTGTGCAACTACAGTAGAGTTATCCACTTCAGTAAATTAAACATTGATACTGTTCTTTTACCTAATCTACCATCTTCTCTAATTTTGTTAATTGGTCCAATACTGTTTATAGCCCCCCCCCCAAATATACAATGCAGTTTAGGGTCAGGGATTTCATTTAGTTGTCATGTTCCTTTAGTCTCCCTTATTCTGAAATACTTCCACAATTTTTCTTTATCTTTTATAATAACATTTATAAAGAATAAAGTTCCTTTATTAAAAATAAAATATTCATTGACTGAAAACCCTAAAGATTACACAAACACACACAAAACAACTTAGAACTAATAAATGAATTCAGTAAAATTGCAGGATACAAAATCAACACACAAAAATCAGTTGTGTTTCCATGCACTAAGAATGAATGATACAAAAGGGAAATTAAGAAGACAATCTCATTTACAATAGCTTTGAAAAGATTAAAATACTTAGGATTAAACTTAACCAAGGTTTCATCAAGGAGGTGAAAGACTTGATACACTGAAAACTATAAAACATTGTTTAGAGAAATTAAAGAAGACATAGATAAATGGGAAAAGAGCCAATATTTATGGATTGGAAGAATTAATTTTGTTAAAATGTCCATACTACCCAAAGTAATCTACAGATTCAATGAAATCCCTATCAAAATATCAATGACATTTTTTGCAGAAATGAAATCTTAAAATTATTCATATGGAATCTCAAAGGACCCCAAATAGCCAAAACAATCTTGAGAAAGAAAAACAAAGCTGGAGGCCTCACACTTTCTAATTTCAAAATATATTACAAAGCTACAGTAATCCAAAAAAGTGTGGTATGGTATAAAGACAGGCCAATAGAACTGAATAGAGAGCCCAGAAATACATTCTCATGTGTATAGTCAAATGATTGTTAACAAAAGTACTAAAGTTACACTATAGGGAAGAGATAACCTCTTCAAAAAATGGTGTTGGGAAAACTGGATATTCATATGCAAAAGAGTAAATTTGGACCCCTACCTTATACCATATAAAAAAATAAACTAAAAAATGGACAAATACCTAAATGTAAAGCCTCAAACGATAAAACTCTTAGAAGAAAACACAGGGGAGAGACACGTGGGTGGTTCAGTTGGTTAAGCATCTGACTCTTCATTTTGGATTAGGTCATGATCTCTGGGTCGTGAGACTGAGCCACAGGTTGGGCTCCACGCTGGGCCTCGAGCATGCTTAAGATTCTCTCTCTCCCTCTCCCTTTGCCCTCCTCCCCCAACTTGTGTGCATGCGCATGCTCTATCTCTCTCTCTCTCTAAAAAAAAAAAAAAAAAAACAAAGAGAAAGAAAATGCAGGGGAAAAATTTTATGACTTTTGCTTTGGCAATGGTATCTTGGATATGACACCAAAAATAAAGGCAACAAAGGCAAAAAAACAGACAAATGAGACCACATCAAACTTAAAACCTTCTGTGCAACAAAGGAAACCATTAACAGAGTGAAAAGGCAACCTATGGAAAGGGAGAAAATATTTGCAAGCCATATACTAAGGGGTTAATATCCAGAATATATAAAGAACTCATACAACTCAACAACAACAACAATAAACAATCTGGTTAAAAAATGGACAAAGGAGTTGAATAGACATTTCTCCAAGGAAGATACACATATAGCCAACAAGTTTATGAAAAGATGCTCAACAGCACTAATCATTAGGGAGATACAAATCAAAACCACCTCATGCCACCAGAATGGTCTCTATCAAAAAATAGAAAATAACAAGTTTTGGCAAAAATGTGGAGAAGAGATCTCTCATGTACTGTTGGTGGGAGCACAAAATAGTGCAGCCACTGTGGAAATCAGTATGGAGGTTCCTCAAAATATAAAAAATAGAATTAAATATGATCCAGCAGTCCCACTTCTGGATGTGTAGAAGAATAGCAGGCAAGATTTTTTTTAAGATTTTATTTATTTAACACAGAGAGCACAAGCAGGCAGAGTGGCAGGCAGAGGGAGAGGGAGAAGCAGGCTCTCCAATGAGCAGGGAGCCCGATGCGGGACTTGATCCCAAGACCCTGGGATCATGACCTGAGCTGAAGGCAGACATTTAACTGACTGAGCACCCAGGAGCCCCATAATATAAGGCAAGATCTTTTTTTTTTTTTTTTTTTTTTTTTTTATTTTTATTTTATTTTGAGAGAGAGAGAATGAGAGAACACATGAGAGGGGATAGGGTCAGAGGGCAAAGCAGACTCCCTGCCGAGCAGGGAGCCCGATGCGGGACTCGATCCCGGGACTCCAGGATCATGACCTGAGCCGAAGGCAGTCGCTTAACCAACTGAGCCACCCAGGCGCCCTATAAGGCAAGATCTTGAAGAAATACTTGCACACCCATGTTCGCAGTAGCATTATTCACAATAACCAAGAGGGTGAAGCAACCTAAATGTCCATCAACAGATGAATGGATAAAGAAAATGTGGTATATGCACATACATACAATGGAATATTACTCAGTCTTAAAAAGGAAGGAAATTCTGACATGGATGAAATTTGAGGACATTATGCTAGCTAAAATAAGCCAGTCATAAAAAGACAAATACTGCATTTTTCTACTTATATAAAGTATGTAAAGTTGTCAAACTCTTAGAAATAGCCAGTAGAATGGTGGTTGCCAAGGACTTTGGGGGAGATGGGAAAAAGGGGAGTTGTTCAATGGATATAGAATTTCAGTTTTGCAAGATGAAAAAGCTCTAGAGATCTGTTGCATAACAATGTGCATATAGTTAATATTACTGTACTGTTAATACTACCTTAAACATGCTTAAGATGGTAGATCTTATGTGTTTTTTTACACATAGATTCTGGTTATATAAGAATACCACCAAAGTCATGTGTTCTTCTCAGGGTATCCTATCTGAAGACACACAATGTCTACCTGTTCCACATTGCTGCTGTTAATTTTGATCTAGACATGGTCTTATTTCTGCACTGGTTAGTTACTCTGTTTCCCCTTGCAACTGATGAGCAATCAGAGGGGAGACACTTTGAGACTATGAAAATATCCTACGATTTCCTTGGCCAGTGATTTATTAGCGGGTACTCAATAGTCTGCTGTAAGCAAAAGCTTTTCCTTCTCCTCTATTTATTTCTTTATTTGTATGTTTGTTTATTCTGTCATTTACATATTTATTATTGACGTGGACTCATAGATTCTATTTTTTAATGGTTTTTAATTCATTACCATCCTCCATTATTTTAGTGCTCAGATTGTTGTGGGAGCCTTTTTCCAGCATACCTGTGTCTTTGAGCCCCATCATTTTCTGAGTACTTGCTTTCTGGGGACACCAAACATTCGGCATTTAAAAATATCCTAGGTAAAATCAAGAGAGAGAGAAGAGCAAAGGAAAGAAGATAAATAAAGTATAATAACAGGATAAAAAAGGAAGGGAAAAAGAGAAATGAGTAGGGGTGTGGGGAGATTGTGGGGAGGTTGTGGACACAGGTTCAGATCCCCTGGTCCCTCTGGGATAGGTGGCCCATTCCGCCACCATCCCAGACAGCAGAGCTGTGCCTGAGAGAGACCACAGTGGACTCTGTATGCTGGGCCTTTGGAGGTGACAGGTTTTGTGTACTCTTCATGACTCTGTGCACTGCAAATGATGGAAACCCGACCCAAAATGAGAAGAGAGAGAGAGAGGTTGAGAATTTATTGGTTCCTATGTCTGAAAATTATGGGGTCAGTTTCAAACAAAGCTGGGTCTAGATGCTTGAATGGATCCCAGAAATCAATCAGTATCTCCTCTCACCCTCTACTCCCAGTTCTGCTTGGCTTTATTCTGTGTTGGCTTTATTCTTGGTCAGTCTCTTCTCCCCAGTTGGCAGAGGTGCCTCCCGGCCATGCTAGAATAAACCTATCAGTTGAGCAACTCCAGCAGAAATAGAGCACCTGCTTCCCAATGGCTGCGACAAAAATCTCAGGTGTGTCCCTGACTGGCCCGTGCCTGCACCAAACACTGTGCCTGTCTCACTGGCCACTCCCGGGCTGTGGGCTTCCTTCTCGGGCTGGAAGTTGGGGTAACGTCCCCCTGGACCACCTGGGTTGAGAAGGTAGGGAGGGGCAGCTCCCCAAGGAGACTCCAAGGGAGGGAAGGGATGTTGGGAAAGCTAACACAAAACTTGGGGCACGTCGTGGTACCAGAATTTTGACTCTAAGATGCACAAAAACCCCACAGCCCAGCCTCTTTGTCATGACCATCTTTCTCCTCTTCCCACAAGGCTCCTGACAAGAAAGAAAAACTTTTTTTTTTAAGAGTTACTACCTTCTTTTTTAAAAAATTTATTTGACACAGAGAGAGAGAGAGAAAGAGAGAGCAAGAACAAGCAGGGTGAGTGTCAGGCAGGGGAGAAGCAGGCTCGGGGCGGGGCTCGATCCCAGGACCCTGGGATCATGACCTGAGCCAAAGGCAGCTGCTTAACTGACTGAGCCACCCAGGAGCACAAGAAAGAAAATCTTTAACCCTCTTCCCTCAAGGGGAAGCCTCTGTCCGTCAGCCCTTGCTTCTGGCCTGGCAAGTACTGGTGGGCCCCTGGTGCCCACCCAGAGGGAGGGGAGGAAGTGGACAAGCTCCGAGGACTCCACGGAGTGGTCCCCCTCCACCCGGATGGGTCTTGTTTTCATCATCCCTCCCACAGCCCAGGCGGGTCCAACAGGGACATGTCAGTCACGGTGCCGTGCTACGTCATGTCAGATGGCAATCGAATGCGCTGTGAACGTAAGTTGACAGGAAAGCTCCAGCAATCTGCTTATCTGGATGCCACCCTTGCTGAGTAAAGGGTCATTATCAGAATTATTCACACGGAATTACAGCAGTTGGAAGTCTGCAGATTATTCATCACATCACCCTCATTTTAGTCACTCAGCACAGACTGAACCTCAAAGGAGCCTGCCCTCACCCCTTTCCCCTTTCTCCTTACCCTCTCCTTTTCTTGGCACATTAGAGGCTTCTGCCTTCCCCCACCCACTGGCCACAAGTGAGAAGTTCCATTAGGTCAGCCCCAGGCATGGTCCTTGCTGTGGCCCGGGATGTCTTTGATGAGTTCCCTGCTCCAATATGAGCAGGGTTACACATCTCTGGAGGAGAAGGGCTTGGGGTGCCTTGCAATTAAACCCATTCCTGGAATGGTCCCACCACTGCCTTTGGTATCAAAATGTCAAAACAAGCCATTTAATTGACCTATTAAATTTCAGATCTGGTTCCCACAGCTGCTGCTGGCTTAATACACATCTTGCAAAAGAAAAGATACAATATTCGGAGAAGGAGGCACCTTCGAGAACCCATAGACCCACCAAAATGTTCCCCAGCTTGCTCACATGTGCTGACCTCGGTCTCCACCCTCACCACACCCACCCCTCCTGCACCTTCTCATCCAACAAGCCTGCACCTGTGATCCAAACACACTCAGAGCTCACCCAACACATACATATCCGCATGCAAAACCCAACCAAACTGATGGTGGAAGCTGTGGGAAAGAGGCAGGAATGGAGAATGTGGTTAGCGAGGTAGGTTCAAAGGCGTGGGCGTCTTCATTACTACCATCCAATAATAACATATAAGGATAATGTGCTCTGAACTTGAAGCACGGCCAGAGGAAGATCGTGGCTTATGGGGAAGGGAGAAATATTCCTTAGCCTATATACTGATTTACTTTCCAAGTGTGCTTCAAATTCCTGAGTTATGCATATAATATTTAAAATAATGCTTTAGAACCCAGCAGCAATTGCCTGCCTTACCCCCATCTCTGGGCAGCGCTGCTCTTTGGAACTTGGTGATTGAGTGGTGTGCACGAAATCCGGGTCTCAGTCTTTTTTAGGTGCTGGGTGGGTCAGATGTTCCCTTTGCTCTTATAAGCCAAGAGACCAGAGAAGCAGAGTGTTGGGCTGGAAGGGATTCTGGAATGTGTCCAGCCAAACTTCTAATTACCCAGAGCGGTGGAAGGACCTACCCAAAGACACGGCAATCCGGGGAGTACCCAGGGATAGACCTTGTATATTCGCTTCCTAGGGTTGCAGTAACAAAGTACCACAGATTGGGTGGCCTACACAACAGAGATTCACTGTCTCCCAGTTGTGGAGGCTGGAAGTCCAAGATCAAGGTGTCAGCAGGGTTGGATCCTTCTCAGGGCTGTGAGGGACACTCTGTTCCAGGCCTCTCTTTTTGGCATGGTGTTTTCCCTGGGTGTAACTAACTCTGTGTCCAAATTTTCCCTTGGTACAAGGCCTTAAGTCATATAGGATGAGGGCCCACCCTATTGGCCTCATTTTAACCTGATTACTTCTGTAAAGACCCCATTTCCAAACAAGGTCATATTCTGAGGTGTCATAGGGGTTAGGAAGCCTATATATATGTATGTGTATATACATACATACATATATGTGTGGGAGGACATAATTCAATCCATAGCACTGTGGTTCTCTTGACCTCTCTTCCCGTTGTGTCTCTGCTCTTAAGGCAATGCCTTGGCACTAACACCTCGTGATTTGTCTGTCAAACCTCTTCAGCGGCTAAGTACTTTTGACAAACTCTCACACCTATAGCTTACGGGGAGTTCCTAAAATCTGAGAAGTCATGAGATCAGAAGCCTGGGCTTTCTTTCCCCCAGGATCTCAGGAGCATTGGCTGCTGAAGGCTATAGGCGAGGTTGTGAATAGCCCCCTGGTAATGGTCTTCCCCTTCCGGTTCCCCTCCTCTCAACTCTGAGCTGCTCTGTGGCTGGGGTCTCCGTATTCCAGCTGGGATCTGGAGAATACCAAGTGGCAATGAAGACATGTGTATTTGGGTACTTAGTAGTTATTATAGTTAAGAGGAGCAAGTTATTTGTAAGAGTCTGTTCCTCTTCACCCCAGTTACCTGAGGTCCAGGTGCTTCGGGCCTCTTGAAACAAGTGAATTGACTTTTCTGGCCTTTGGCCTTTGCCATTGGGGATGCCATTGGTGACCGGGAAAATGTCTGGGAAAATTGTCCGGGAAAGCGATTGATCCAAGAGTCACCCTCGCTTCAACCTTTTCTAGTCCCAGACGAGGAAAAACAAACCAATTTGTGCCTGAGAAAACTGCTACCTGTTCAATTGCACCCCATTCCTTCCTCCACACCCTGGCCTCCTGTCCCCTCCCCCCAACTTGTTACTCCTTATCCGTGAGGTGAATGGTTCCTTCTGAGTTGGGTTCCCGTTTCATCTTCTTCCTGTTAATTAACGTGAAGTACCCGTTTCTGAGAAGTGCCCAACTATTTATTTCAGAACAGGCAAGTCTGAACACGGCTCTACCAACCACAGTAGGAGAAAGAAGAGGTAAAGGTGCTTGGCTCATCTAGAGGAGAGCCATGGGCACTGGGGTGCTGGCGACAGGGAGAAGGGTGTTCAATTTTAGGACATAAAGTTCAGGGTCTTTGAGATCCTGTCTGGACGGTTAGTCCTATCAGTATGGAAAGGAGGGGCTTGCTATAGGCGGAGGGGCTTCAGGCAGGGTCTAGCGACTTTTCACAACATTATCAACCCCTCCCTCCAATTTCATTATTAGAAATTCTATTCTTTGGCTCATGTAGGTTTTGTGGAGCTCACTTTATTTTTAATTTTTTTTAAGATTTTATTTATTTATTTGACAGAGAGAGCATAAGTGAGCATGAGCAGGGTGGAGGGGCAGAAGGAGAGGGAAAAGCAGGCTCCCTGCTGAGCAGAGGACCCTGGGATCATGACCTGAGCCGAAGGCAGATGCTTAACCCACTGAGCCACCCAGGCATCCCACGTGGAGCTCCTTTGAAAATGAAGATAACCTCAGAGAGTATTTTACTTTAGCAAGCAACACTTTTCAAAATTGGGACCCAAAGTTGCCATGTTTGTGTCAGGATGGGCTATTGTGGAGTTAGGGAGAGAAGTGGTCAGGGAAAGGATGCCCCACCCCCCCAGCTAAGGGGGAGTAAGGGACCCTGGAGAAGAATTTTGCTTGAGCATTTTGCTCATGGATAGCCTTGTTCTGTGGTTACGAATCAGAAAATGTCAAGTTGGGGTCACTTTAGTCACCGCCATCTACAAAAGAGGACAAAGGCCAGTTTGTGGTCAGGGAGCCCAAGGCAGGATGGTTAGATGTGGGGAAGGTTAAGTTTGTAATGCATTAGTCTTGTAGAAAAGGTCTTCAGTCAGTGAAGGAAGTTTTATTTATTTATTTTTTTTATTATTATTATTTTTTTAAGATTTTATTTATTTATTTGAGACAGAGAGAATGAGAGACAGAGAGCACATGAGAGGGGGGAGGGTCAGAGGGAGAAGCAGGGTCCCTGCCGAGCAGGGAGCCCGATGCGGGACTCGATCCCGGGACTCCCGAATCATGACCTGAGCCGAAGGCAGTCGCTTAACAGACTTCCTTCACCGCCCCCGTGAAGGAAGTTTTAAATGAGGAAGGAACCTGATGGGCTCTTTTTATTTTGTTTCTATTTACTGCAGAACATTCATAGAAAAAAAAAATCAGGATTTCTCAGGAATTTTGTCCTTTCTAGAACCGTCACAACTAGAGGGTAAAACATCACAACTGAAATGACTCTTTTTCTTATGCTGTGAAAGACCTCAAAGAGAAACTTCTCCCCTCTGTGCTGCATGGTTAGAATGTCGTTAGAAAACTTGGGCCTGGGTACTTTAAATTGGGGGGAAAAATATTAAAAAGAGGCCTGTGCGTGCTATGGAAGTTTGGGTATTCCCAGGCTTTCCCAGGTAATACAGACTAGTTCCCTGCAGCCTACAAATCAAAAGCTCGGGCTCCTTTGTGCAAGGAATTTGCATCTGAGGCGAAGATTTATAGCGAATGGCCACCAGATGGTGTCTTAGCCCTCCTCAAGTCAATATTCTGGCTTCCTTTGTTCTCTTGATGAGAGCAGACATTTCAGGGGGAAGAATGGTCAACACCAGGGAAGATGGTGGGACCAGAGGGGCCACAAATATGATTTCATTTGTTCAGGCTACAAGACTCCAAGCTCATAAATGTGGGGAGCTACAATCACTACCCTAGAGCTAATATAAGTGCATGTTTCTTCACACAGTGGGATGCAACGATTAAAGTCGTATCAGCTCCCAACATGTATTTGGATCTGACTCAGTGTTAATTGCTCCCACCAAGCGTGTTGATGCTGGATTCATAGCTGATTTCTAGCTCTCGGGGTGTCTGGGTAACCTTGTTGTGGAGGGAGATGAACTCTGTTCTTATGAAACCATCTCTACAAACCATGCTGACATGTTAAATAAATCATGTCAACTCAATTTCTTAAAAAATGACCTTTTAGAGACTAATTTTCCACTAGGAAGAGAAAACAGGAATCCAAATTGGAGAACTCGGTTCTAAATGAGCATAGGGACCTTTATTATTTTCTTCTCTTTAGCAGACATCTGTATGGCTTTTCCCAAGGATTTCACAGTTAGCCAGGATAACTAGTCAGATTGCTCTGAGTTATGAGATTTCTCAGAACCTGGAGAGTGGGCGTGAGCTGATAGAGCAGTAGGGGTAAAGGTTGGTGGCTTTCATGAAATGGCTCCATTTGCCTCTTTGAACGGTGTCTTCTGTCCTTGGAAATGTTTTGACATCTGGCTGTCACACTGCCAGTTTGATTATTTAGTGCACATACACACTCATGAACCTTAGGCAGGGCATGAAGAAGGAAGAACCCTTGTCTCCATCTTTACCCTTTCATTTCCCAAGTCCCAGGCATCCATGCCTCATGTCTAAGCTCCGCTGTCTGTCTCAGAGCGTGGAGACAGACAGGCCGTGGTTGAGCCAGCCAGGAGGTCATTTACTCCACCAGCAAGGAAGAGTCAACACATTGATGACAATTCCTGCAGCTTCTCAGTGCCTGAAGTTGTCAGAGAAGAACATGGTCAGACCATCCATACTTCTGTGACTCATTCTCCCTCAAGAGGCCATTTGCAGACTTGAAATCCCTTTCCACGGCAGCAAGCCCCTGACTGTGCTTCTGTCGCGAACCGCATCTCTATCTTTGCAAACCAAGTTCAGTTTCTTTTATTTTCACATGTATACAAATGGGGGCTACTGGTCAGAGGCCTCACAGGGATTTCAGAGACGAGGGTTTGGGTGTGCTATTGAGAGTAACTCCCTCCTTCGTGGATTAAGAACATCCACATTAGTATGGCGTGCATCTACTCCTTTACCATTACTTATTTAAATGCTGATTCTACATGCTATTTGCAGAAAACATAAAGGTGCTGCAAAGAGCTAACAGGGAGTGACGGCTTGACACCCCAGATCTCCCGTCGTACCTGTCAGCTAAGAGGGGCGGCCGTGCAGCTGATGGAAATAGGCCATAGGAGTCAGACAAAATGGTTAAACTCTTGGTTCTGCCACATGGAGGCCGTGTGGCTTTGCAACCATCACTACCGGGAACGAGTTTCCACTCCAGTCCCAGGCCACAGTAGGAGGGCTGAGGGGGTAGGTAGGTCTTGGCAATCAGATTGCACGGTTGGCTGTGCGCCACCTGGTGGTCGATAGAAGTAAAGCGGCTTCCCGAGGAGAACACCGTTTTCGAGCAAGAGGGACTTTTTTAAATGATTTAATCTTGCCCTCTTATTTTCAGTGGAGGAAATTCAGGCTTAGAGAACATGACAGGTTTGTCTGAGTTCTCACAGTGGTAGAATGTGGTGGTTAAGAACAAGCATTCTGGCGTCTGTGTGTCTGAATCCAGACTTGGCAGCTGGGAGCTAGTGTAACCTTGGGCAAGTTTTGTAACTTCTCAGTAATCAGTTTTCTTATCCATGAGACGGAGAATAATGCTCACACCTCAAGGGTTTTAAAGATTAAATTAGGCAATGCATGTGGAAGTGCTTAGCACTGTGTCTGACCTCAATAAGAGATACATCTCTAGAGCACTCTCTCTTCTAGCAATTAATCTGTACGTATATTTTTCCCTACAATGGGTAACAGTCTTCAAATTTCTCATTTTGACCTAAAAGTAGGAAAATGAAGAATCTCAAAGACCACTGGAGAAAGCAGAAGCAGATATTTGGCTTTCAGATAGAACATATTGACTTTGGTCAGTGAGCAAAGGAAGTGACCTTTGGGTGCCATCATGGCTTAAATTCATTATCACAGATTAAATGTCGTGGGTACTCTATCAATATCTGTTAGATGAGTGAAGGTAGGGGCGCCTGGGTGGCTCAGTCGTTAAGCGTCTGCCTTCGGCTCAGGTCATGATCTCAGAGTCCTGGGATTGAGCCCCAAATCGGGCTCCCTGCTTGGAGCAGAGTCTGCTTCTCCCTCTTCCTCTGCCACTCCCCCAAGCTTGTGCTCTCTCACTCTCACTCTCTCTCTCTCTCTCAAATAAGTAAATAAAACCTTAAAAAAAAAAAAAAAGATGAGTGAAGGTAAAGGGACCTGAGCACAGGGTTTGTGGGGAACCCCTGCAGCTGAAATCTCTCTGGCTTTCTCTGTTCTTGTAGTGATGACATATACAAAGCCCACTTGCTTAATGCTACACATACCATATTGTTTAAGTAAGCGTGGATGCCTTCATCCTGTCTGTGACTGGTCTGACAGTTCTGCTGAAAATAGGACAAGTGAACTTTTCGAGAAGCCAGGCAGATAGGAAATGAATACCTCTAACTCTTTCTATGCCTTCTTTCTAATCTACTAACGGTTCCTCCCCTGGGTCTGACCTAAGTCAGAGCCAGGCGGCAAGGAGCTCAGGTGATGCAGCCCAGAGATGTCAGCTTTCCTAGGGCAAGGGGCAGTACAGAAAATAGATCTGAGGGAGCAATGGAGAAGTATATGCACATCCAATGGCTTACGTGTGTGCATGGAAGTTTACGTTTTTCTTTTTTTTTTTTTCTTTTAAAGATTTTATTTATTTATGTGACAGAGAGAGACACAGCGAGAGCGGGAACACAAGCAGGAGGAGTGGGAGAGGGAGAAGCAGGCTCCCGGCTGAGCGGGGAGCCCGATGCGGGGCTCGATCCCAGGACCCCGGGATCATGACCTGAGCCGAAGGCAGACGCTTAACGGCTGAGCCACCCAGGCGCCCCGGAAGTTTACATTTTTCTGTTAGTCGTAAATTAACTGTATCTCTCTCAATTTGAAAAGGTTCTTTATAACTTCATCTTATGGGACTGTATCTTCACTGGTATTACCTGAAAAAATAGTGGTCTTCCCTCTCTTCCTTCAAATTTTTACTGTGGCTCAAAGCTAATATCCAATATGAATGGGAATATTAAGAACGTATACGGAAATAGTAAAAGAGACAAATGCACCTTTCTAGAACATTCCTCACTTTCCCCAACTTCAGTATGTTTTCAGACACCTGTTCATGATGCTGGTGCCTAGGAGTCAAGGGGGAAAAGGCCAAAACAGAGGGTGAGGTGGGAGAATCACTGAGAAGGAAAAGGGTAGGAAGGCTCCATTGTGTCTTGATTTGCAGTAGACACCATAGCTATGGTTCCTTCACTCTATTTCTAGATGGCCATGGATCCACTCATTTAATTAATTAGTATTTATTGGTTATATTTTTTAACTAGTATTTATTGGATATATAATTTGTGCCAGACATTGCCAACTGATGAATAATGCATAGCCTGCCTACCGGGATCTTCCAGTCTACATTCTACTGGGGCTCATGATGTGCAGCAGTTCACATTTACCACACAACAAGATAGCCTCCCTGACAGAGATGTGCCCAAGACACAGAGGGAGACGAGAGGAGGGCACTGAAAAGTTCAGGAAGGCTTCCTGAGTCGATTCGTAGGAACTGAGTATGGGCCAAGAGATTAACAGCTGAAGAGAGAGGAGGGACAGAAGACACACCTGGCAGAAGGGAGGTCTTGTGCAAAAGCATAAAACAGGGCCAGTTCTGAAAGACTGGGGCAAAGAGTGTGTAGAAAGCCCTAGAGAGGGGCCTCGGAGAAGTAGGTTGGTCCCAGAGCAGAGAGGACCTGAGGGCGGAGACAAGGACTGAAATTTTATTCCGAAGGCAACAGGAAGGTGTCAGGACTTCCTGTGAGAGTAGCCTGGAGAACGCCATTGGTAAAAACAACCATGGTAGAATAGTGTGGAAGCTGAACGAGGGTTGAGAAGTGGGCATAGCAGGTTTTTACAGTAAACTGAGTGATTTATGGCAAACACTGACCTCAGTTGGCAGTAAGAGATAAAGAAGGAGGGATGACCGTCTAGAAGAAGAGGACCAAGAGACAGGGCATTCGAGAACTTCAGCTTCAGTTTTTGCCTCAAGTAATTTTGGTTCTCTGCTTACACAAGATTACTCTGTGAATTTTGCTACCTGTTTCATTTAAATTCAACATGGACAGGAGAGAAAACCCTTTCTAGATGAATGTCTGTTCCTTAAAGAACATGGGGTCTCCATTGTCTACTTTGTCCACAAATTTCTACTTGATATCAAAGAGATATGACATGACCTTTGAGGGCTTGTTCTTGGCAACACTAAGTGCCCTGGAAGCTCTTGCTGGGCTGAAACTTAGAAGCAACACAGAGACGGGCCAGTGCCCTAAGATCTCAGGTCTAGGATATTCTGGATATCTCTGTCCTGGCTCTTTCTGGGGTGGGCACCAATTCAGATCGTTGCCTTCAGTGAGGCAAAGGGGATCCCAACTGCTTTGTTTTGATCACCTTCTTTTAAAATTCTTCCTGTTAGTTGATATGGAATAGCTAAAATTAAAACATGTTCCATAGACTGACTCAACATGCTTGTCTGATTTACCATTGATGGGCTGCCTGTCTGTCAACCCCCTAAGTTTATTCCCATACTACGAAGACTCAGTGTTGCTTCCATTTGGAGAAAAGAACTATTTTGGAATGAACGTTGCTGCTCACCACTTTCTCTGGGAACTTCTTCCCAAATACCACGAGAAGTCTCAGGTGGACCGTTTTGGAGCTCTCCACAGTCCATGCTCAGGAGGGCCTCCCGCATCTGTGAACTGTGCAACTGGGTTCACATTAGCTGACCTTTGAAGCTGAAAGGTTTGTTTTGAAAGCACCGATTTAATTTTCATTCTGGTTGTTAATGGTAAGATTAAAGCATATAGTTGAGGATTCTGACAGGACATGTTTTTTAAAAACCTAACTGACAACGAACTAGCTTAATGCAATAGTAAGTGTGTTTGCTGTAAGTATAAAAAATGTAAAATTGTTGAAGCAAAACTATAAGATAGCAAATAAATGCAAGACACGTTTATTAAAGTGTGTTTATGCAAGGAGATCGCCATTTTAACACAATTCCAACAAAAGTTGTATACAATAATCATAATAAAAAGCAATTATGATAGTGGTGCCTTCGAAATGAGAATTCTTTGCATTTTTAAAGAATGAAATTACCTTCCTGAAGGAGTCTACATAGAGAAAGGCAAAGGAACATAGGAGCCTCTGCTTGAAGCATTCAGCGGCTAAGTTAGAATTTGCAAGTCAAAACTTATTTGCATCTAATTCTCAAACGAAGAAGAAAGCCATGAAATACTGCTTCCAGGAGAAATTTTAAAGATTATTAGGAATTTCTTTGAGTAAACTAGGAGAAGGGAAACAAAGCTGGGAGACAAAGTGAGACATCTGTAAGCGTGCAGATGGTTGGCATATCGAAAGCAGTTCTGCGGGCTTATGTGCATCATCCCGGCGTGCACACTCAAAAGAGGCAGCCCATGTTCCTGGCTCTACAGAGAAGAAAAACATGCGTTAGATCTGGCCCCTGTACATTTATTTACCCTGTTGTTGGGAACATAAGACACTGGGATGCAAGACAAGCATCCGCGCAAGTGCAGACATACAGTTAACACCACGGAGCAGACATTGTGTGTGATCTGAATACATCCTTTTCCTCCCTTGAAACTGAAACTGCATAATAAGGCTGTTCAAGCAGCTCAGCAAATGGGCGACAGAGGCATAGCCGGCCTGGCTTTAATGTTACTTAAGAATAGCTTTTGTGGGGCGCCTGGGTGGCTCAGTCAGTTAAGCGTCCGACTCCTGATTTCAGCTCGGGTCATGATCTCAGGGTCCCACATCGGGCTCCACACTCAGTGGGGTGTCTGCTTGAGGATTCTCTCTCCTCCTCTCCTTCTGCCCCTTCCCATGCTTGTGCACGTGCCCTCTCTCAAATAAATAAAATCTTAAAAAAAAAAAAAGAATAGCTTTTGCGTTTCAGCTTCATTTTCCTTTAAGGCAGATCCAGAACATTTCCCCTACATATACCCTCCATTAGCTTTATTTAACTCTAAGTGGGAATAACAAAGCTGGCTGACTTAGCTGGGTTTGGAGGCGAAGGCTCTCTTGTCAGGTAAGGTCACTGTGGTCAAACAAGGAAGATTACAGTTGTGGAAAGGGTGGCCCATCAGTTTGGGCTAAAACCCCAAGTAGCAGTGGTCTCACATCAAGGAAGACCAAAGTAGGCAATCTGTTCCTAGGATGACACTTCGGGGACCCAGACTTCTCTCTTGTTCCTCCACCACCCTCAGCATGAGGCTTCCACCTCATTGTTCCAAGATGGCTGTGACAGGCCATCCGGACATCTGTGACATCTGGATTTTAGGCAGCCAGAAAGAGGAGGGAGAGAAGAAGGGCGTACTCAATCCTTTAAGGTTGCGTCTTGAATATCTCACACAGCATTTCTTTTTTTTTTTTTTTAAAGATTTTATTTGAGAGAAAGAATGAGAGAGAGAGAGCACATGAGAGGGGGGAGGGTCAGAGGGAGAAGCAGACTCCTTGCTGAGCAGGGAGCCCGATGCGGGACTCGATCCTGGGACTCCAGGATCATGACCTGAGCCGAAGACAATCGCTTAACCAACTGAGCCACCCAGGCGCCCTCACACAGCATTTCTACCTATATCCCATCAGCCAGAACTTAGTCACATGGCCTTACCTAGTTGCAAAGGAGGTGAGAAAATGTGGCCTTCATTCTGGGCACCATGTGCCCAGTTACAACGGAGGCCTCTAGTGGGAGGCAAGAAGGGGACAAACAGGCATTGGGGGTCTCTGCCATAAGGAATTAGCCAAGGGGACAAATGCACGAGGGAGCCTGGGCATTATTTCTTGAAGGTCACCGTTTTCCCTGCTTGTCTAAGGAAGAGTGTTGATCCTGTGTTCGCAGAAGGCAAAAGCCTGTGACTCTCACTAGTCTCTATCAGTACGGGAAATGAGCCCCCCATTTGCTTCCTGCCTGGTCTTGATAGTTTTGCATTCACGTTTTTATTAAGGAAGACCCGAATTCTGAGGTCTGTTTTCACTTTTTCTTTGCAGGATCACATAGAAATCTGACTCTCCGGGGTGTTTCAGCCCAGATCAGAACCCACCAGAAAGCTCCAGTTGCTTCAGCGAGAGAGCTGTACCCCTCATCATGGCCCTTCTGCCATTGTGCTGGTCTATTGGGGAAATGAACCATCCAGGGAATGGCCTGCAGTCGCCGGGGGGACATTCTGCAGCCCACCCACGTGGCCTGTTCTGCCTGCAGAGACACCAGTGCCAGGGGACGGTGAGAAAGTGCCATGCACATGGAGCCAAGGTGGGCGCTGAATGGCTTTTCTGTCTCCTGGATGAAGCTGCTCACTTCAGGCGCAACGGCAGGGTCTCGGCATCCATGGGGCTCCTGGGTTCTCTCAGCACAGACAGGGGTACTGAGAGCCAGAGACACCCTGATCTGGGTTCCAATGTGACTCTGCTATGTATCAGCTGGGAGACCCCAGCAGGTTTACATAACCTCTTTATGCCTCTCTTTCCTAATCTATAGAATGGGGCTACACAGTTGTTTTTTTGTTTGTTTGGGTTTTTTTTGTGGTTGTTGTAACACATGTATGACATGTGTGACAAAATTACCATATACTCGGTGGCTCAAAACAACAGAAATGTATTCTTTCACTATCCTGGAGACCAAAAGGCTGACATCGGTATCCATCCAGAGGCTCTAGAGGAGAATCAGCTTTGGATGCCTGCCAGCATTCCTTGGCGTGTGACTACATCACCCCGGTCCTGGCTCCGTACTCACTGTGCACTCTCTTGTCTGTGTGTCTGTCATCTCTCTCTGCCTTTCTCTTATAAGGACATGTGATGGCATTTAGGACTCACCCAGATAATTCGGGAAAATCTCCCCACCTTGAAATCCTTAGCCATGTCTCCAAAGATCCTTTATTCTATATGAAGTAAGATTTACACATTGCTGGAATAGGACCTGATATCTTCAGGGACTGTTATTTAGCCTCCTACAAGGAGTAATAGGAGTATGACGGCAGAGCGTTGTGAGCATCAAATGGCTCAATACACATAAAGTGCTTAGACAGGGTCAGGCATACTGAAATCACGATGAAAGTGTTGGATTTTGCCATGCTTTTTATACGGGCAAAGTAATAGGTGAGATGGTAAAGAAAGGATGGATGGTGCCAGGGAACTCGGGTCTGAACCAGTTCAGAGATCTTTCCAATTAATTCCATAGTCCTCCTACAAAACCCATTTCTCCTCCTCCTCCTCCTCTTCTTCTTCTTCTTCAAATAGATATTATTTTTTTATTTGAGAGAGAGAGAGACCACGAGCATGGGAGAGAAGCAGAAGGAGAGGGAGAAGCAGGTTCCGCACTGAGCAGGGAGCCTGATGCAGGTCTCGATCCCAGGACCCTGAGATCATGACCTGAGCAGAAAGCAGATGCTTAGACTGAGCCACCCATATGCTCCCCCCCTTTTTTTTTCTTAAGTAAGCTCTATGCCTAATGTGGGGCTTGAACTCATGACCCTGAGGCACATGTTCTACTGACTGAGCCAGCCGGGCACCCCCACAATCCATTTCTGCGCTCCAGGCTTCAGTAAGCAGATTATGGAATGGGGAGGGCTGTAAACACTTGCAAATCAGTGCTCCCCAAATGCTCAAGTGTCCTTTCAGAAGGCTACTCTTTTGCTTGGGTCTGTTCTCCCCACATGTTTGCCTCCATCTGCACTAGCATCTCCTTTCTCCCCACAGAGATAGCTAGACCTAGCCATGGCCAATAGAGGCCGTATTGTGAGAACGTGGTGCCCTCACCCAAAGGATGTGCAATTGTTTTAACATGGGAAGTGTGTGTGTGTTCTATACAAGCCTATGTGTTTATTGACAAACACAAAATTGTGTGTTAATCAGAACAGGCTAGGTTATGCCTGCTTCTCGTTGTGTCCGCACGTAGCCAAGAACAGAGAGGTGAGTACTCTGTGGGTAGTGATGCCACTGTGAGTGTTCACCCTCATGACCTCATTCAATCCTAATCACCTCCCAAAGAGGCGGGGGGAGGGTCCCAACATAGGAATTTGGGGAGAACACGAACATTCAGTCCATAACACACGAAGAATTAGAGTGTACTCCCTTTTCTGTTCTAGAATGGCTTCACATGGGAACCAGGGCCCAGGCCATATGAATTCAGAGCTGCAAAACTTGACTACACTGCTTTCATGAATATTTGTGTCCATTCACTAAGTAAAATGGATACCATCAGATTCGCATTGCCTTCTGTGTTTCTCCCTTCACTATTTTTCTTCACCTGTATTCTGACAGATAAAAAAAAAATCAAGAAAGCACTTTTTGCCCTTATTTTTTTTCCTGAAACAATTTCCTAAAACAGGCAGTGACCTGCGCTGCAGGGTTTGCCCTTATGTGGGCAAACAAGATGTGGAAGTTAAAATGTATCCCCTCTTTGCCCCTCTCTGGGAAGGCATGGGTGGTGAGACAGTCACCACGTCTCCCCTGCTCACCTCAGCCTGCTGTTCCACACCTCCCCAGCCCCTGGCAGCCCATCAGTGTGTATTCAGTCCTGGGCAGAAATCCGATAACTGGGTTTGCAGTTCTTCCTTTGAAAGAAAGGTACAAAAAAACCCTAAACCTGAAACTTGAAAGTAAAAGAGACTTGAGTATGTCTGCAATCTCAAGCTGCTGGCAAATCATGTCCCAATCTCCTCCTTTCCCTCCAATTTGCAAAGTCCCAGTTAAAGCAATTCTCATCTGAGCATGACGGCTTCGTAAAAGTACTCCCAGAGGCAGTGGAGAGAGCTCTGGTCTGCATCTCATTTGGGCCAAAGGAGATAAGCATTGGTGATCCTGGCAGGTGTGGGGTGGGCCCTTGATTCCATGTGTACCCCAAGAATAAATAAGAATATGGCCCTCATGTGGGGATCTATAAGAGGTTGTTCTGTTGGTTAGAAATTGCTGACTTTAGGGGCACCTGGGTGGCTCAGTTCTATGAAGAAGAACTCTTAGGGAGACAGTGCTTTTGTTTAAAGATCTTGGAATTACTGAGGACGCCTGGGTGGCTCAGTCGGTTAAATGTCTGCCTTCGGCTCAGGTCATGATCCCAGGGTCCTGGCATCGAGCCCCTGCGTCGGGCTCCCTGCTCAGCGAAGAGCCTGCTTCTCCCTTTCCCTCTGCCCCCTCAGCTCATGCTCACTCTCTCTTTCTCTAAGAAATGAATAAAATCTTAAAAAAAAAAAAAAAAAGAAATTGCTGACTTTAGAATGGCAGATTTCAATGTCTGAGATTCTAAAAAAGAAACTAGTCAAGAAAAAAGGGAGCTTCGGGCGCCTGGGTGGCTCAGTTGGTTAAGCGACTGCCTTCAGCTCAGGTCATGATCCCAGGGTCCTGGGATCGAGGCCCGCATCGGGCTCCCTGCTCTGCGGGGAGCCTGCTTCTCCCTCTCCCATTCCCCCTGCTTGTGTTCCCTCTCTCGCTGTGTCTCTCTCTGTCAAATAAATAAATAAAATCTTTAAAAAAAAAAAAAAAAAAGAAAAAAGGGAGCTTCTCAGAAATATAATTCCAAGCAGAGAAATATGAAGGAGCCTATTGCTGGAGAAAGAGGCAGAGTCTCTAGAAGCCCGCCAACCTCCTGCTCATTCTGCCCCCAGGCCCTCCTCTGGGACCCTGCTTCTTCCTGCTGTCCCGGAGGCCTGGAATTTGGCCCGGTTGCCCTTCCTTGTCAGAACTGTTCCCACCATCCCTTTCCCCAAAGTCATCTGCTGAGTAGGGCAGCCTTTGAAGCTATTTTGTTTTCTGGTGCTCCCACAAATCTGCATTTAATCTCTTTGGGTTAAGGCTTTTTATTGATAAATCACTGAGAAAAACAGATGAGGGTCAGGCATATGCAATTATGAAGACATTCCAGAGACTCCACATATCTCAGGGGCCTTCAGTGGGCCATCATGAGGAGGTAAACGGAGGCACTGCTGTCCCGCCTCATCCCCCCCACCATGGCCCCTCTGCCCCCCACCCCCCCGCCTCCCACTCCCCCCGGCACCTGACGGGGGAATGAATGGTCGTAGCTGCTCAGGTGCACAGAAGTGCCAACCTGTACTCATCACAGATAATTCACATCTCCAGGCAATTTTAGATGAATGATCTAACATCAGTGAAATATTTTCTCCACAAAGGAATCATCTTCAGGTGCTTCCACACAGGACCTGAAAGTATATATACACTTTGCAGGAGGTTCAAGTTGTAAAGATGGGCAGAGAAACACAGAACAGAATGGCATTATAAAGGAGGGCATGGGACCTCCAACCTAAGTGGCAACTGCTAATTCAAATGCCCAGAGCGAGTCAGGTGACAGAACAGGGCCACCTCAAGCCCATATGGCGTCTCTGTGTCATTGAGGAAACAGGGGCCCTTCTTCTGGGAAGTGCATCCCTTCCTCAGGGCCACAGCCACCTCAGGGTGAGCAGAGCCTGGCTATATTTCAGTGTCCCCTCGTGCCCTGGCTGGGTGCCCCCGCGTGGGCACACCTGTCCTCTGTGGGTGGCATCTCCGGTAAGGCAGGAGGGAGGGCTATGGGGTTCGCCGGGGCTGTCACTCAGCCCAGATCAAAGGCTGCCACCTGGAAATGCGGGCCCAGTGTTGCCAGAGAGTCTAGTATTTCAAAAGAAGCGAAGCATCCAGACTTTAATGTGAACGCTCCTGACAAATGTATAAATGTAGGCAACTGTTTCAAGTATTTTAAAATGCCATGAGGACCCAACAAAACAACTAATGGCCTCTGAAGCCAGAGATCAGGACCCAGAATGTCCTGACGCGGGAGAAGAGCGCTAGAGGTGACAGCCATGGGGCTTTAGAGTGAGGGGCAAAGGCAAAAGGAGAGGCCGGCCTTTCATGGGGATGGACTTTGAAGAAACCAGAACGTGGGAATGCTCCGCCTTTGTGCTGTTCGGTGCCTTCCGCTCAGGGGCGAGCCGGAAAGGGCGAGCCACGATGCTGCGGGTAGAACGAAGTGGCACTCGGCTTCTCCACAGTCCACACTTGTGTCTTGGCAAGTCCATCGGAAGAACCCACACATACAGAGTGTACCGTGTGTCAGGCACAGCTCTCGGCATTTTCGTTCTGTTAGTTCTGTCAGCAACCTACTAGATGGGTGTTGTTATAACCCTCATTTTACAGATCACCAAACTGAGGCTCAGAGAGTCTATATTACTTGCTGAAGATCACACAGCTAGCACATGGCAATCTGGCTCTGCAGTTTTAACCACCACCTCCCCTCGGTGTGAGAAAAACATGCAGACGGGAAGGACTCTCAGCTTCTGAGCTCACCTGTGAGAAGTCTGGAGAAAGGGAGAGAACCAGAAAACTGGAGAGAGACATAATCTGTCCTGATTTTATATAAAATGTTTTATTTATTTTTTAAAAGATTTTATTTATTTATTTCAGAAAGAGAGAGAGTGAGAGCGCGCAAGAGAAAGGGCATGAGCGGGGTGGGGGGGGGGCGGAGGCAGAGGGAGAAGCAGACTCCCCGCTGAGCAGGGAGCCTGACTCAGAGCTCGATCCCAGGACCCTGGGATCATGACCTGAGCTGAAGGCGGATGCTTAACCGACTGAGCCACCCAGGTGCCCCTATAAAATGTTTTAAATAAGACATTTCACTTAGAAGCTCTCCTCATGTATATAAAAATATGAATAATAATACAATGACACACCTGTGTACTTACCACCCAGCTTGGAAAATAAAAGTTTACAGGTATGTTATTGCATGTGGAACTTCTACACTCATTCCTTTGCCTCTGCGTCCCGTGTGTGTTTGAATATTTTTGCCACATCTGTGTGTATCCATAAACAACATACCTAATTATTTGGCACATTTGTAGACTTTATATAAATGGCACCATACTCCATGTAGCCTTCAGCAACATCTGTTTTTCTTAACCCTGTATCTCTTAAATTGATCTATGACGATATATACAGTTCACATTCATTCATCTTTTTGCACACTTTTTTACTGATGTGTAATATCTATTCGATAAGACTGACAAATCTTAAAGATATAGCTCAAGGAATTTTTTACGAAGTGATTGGATCTGTGTAGCCATGACTTTGCTTAGAAAAGATACATAGCACATTACAAGGACTTAGAAGCCCTCCTTATGTGCCCTGTCATGCTCATTCATTTTAATTGTGGAATAGAGTTCCATTGTGTAAACAGATTATGATTTTAAAATCCATTTTCTTAATCGATGGAACATTTAAGTTGTTTGCAATTTTTCTTCTTCTTCTTCTTTTTTTTAATGTTGTATTTATTTCTTTGTGAGAGAGGAAGACTGCAGGAGTAGGGGGAGAAGCAGATTCTCTGCTGAGCAGGGAGCCTTGGCATGGGGCTCGATCCCAGGACCTTGAGATCATGCCCTGAGCTGAAGGCAGACGCTCAACTGACTGAGCCCCCCTGGCGCCCCTGCACTTTTCCTCCTAATAAACGATGCTGCTGTGAACATCTGGGTCCATGTCTCCTTGGGCGCATGGGCAAGAACTGGCCTCTGGTCTACACCTAGGTGCCGAGGCTGGAGCCACATGCCTCTAGCTAACTAGATGTTAGAGCTGCCCAATTCCCATCCCCCACAGTGCATGGCGTCCCCCCTCCATGTCCTTCAGAGCACTTGGAATTGGATTTCCTAATCTAAAGGGTGAAGTGGTTTCTCATCAGGACTTTTACATTTCCCTGATTGCAAAAGAGGTGGAGCGCCTTTTGGTATTTTTATGGGCTATTTGGGTTTCCTATTCGGTGAATTGCTTATTCGTGTCCTTTGCCAGTTTTACGATTGAGCTGTTTATCTCTTTCTTATTGATTTATCCTAGTTCTATACACAGTCTGGATCCTACTCCCATGTCAGTGACACATCAGGATGTGATGGTTTCCTTCAATTTTCAAAATAGGGGAGAGGATTGGTTTCATAAGCTCTAGACCATTGAGTCCGATATAAATTCCTGGCAATACTCTAAAACGTTATTCAATGAATGGTTTGTAAATATTTAGAATGGGGGGTCCTGATCATTGGGAAGGGGCCCAGATCACAAAAACTAGTCGGGCCAGACTCCCAGCCTTGTCGAGGTAGAGCTTCAACCGCCAACCACTACCATTTGGGTGACAATCGTAAGTTACGGGAAGCAAAGTGCTTTCCCATACATCATCTCATGACAGTCCAAGATCAATATTGCCACATGTCCTCATTTTACAGAACAGAAGAGTGAGGTTCTAAGCCTCTGAGCAGGGTAGTGACTGAGGAATAACCCTGGCCTGGCAGACCAGGGAAGCGCTGAGGTGCTTGTGCTGGGATTTCCAAAAGGCCTTTGGCCTTGTCAATGTGTGGAGAACTTTCGGCTGAATCATTCACTTTAGATGGATTGTTACCATGCCCTGTGAGTGTCAAGTCCCTATGGGAATTTTCTGGAGGCCTACACCTGGTCTCTGTTCTGAGCCCATTCAACAAGCCCGCCAGTGTGTGTAAAAGGGCAGAGACAGCATGCAAATTATATTTGTAAATGGCTTGAAACTGAATTAGGATCAACAATTCTGGCCTATCAAATATGGGCCAATCTGAACCAAGTGCAGATTAGCAGAGGCACATAGAAAGGGGATTGCCTCCCTCCATCTCTCTCCGATTTCAAAGTCCTCACCAGGGAGGAAGTGAGAGGGACAGTCCCAAGGGGTCCAAGAGACGACTATACATCCTCTTGGGGTGGGATGGAGCAGAAGAAGCCAGAGGATAAGGCTAAACCCAAAAAGAGTTCATACAGGGTGAGTCTCAAGGGCAGGAGCACTGCCAGAAAGGGCGGCTGAGGCCTAGGGCCAGAAGGAAATGGGGGCAGCCAAAGAGGAGTGGGAGTAGGGCTGGGAGGGAGGGAGGAAGCTGGGAGAGTCACTACCCCAACCCGGAATCAGCCAGGTTAGTGGCAGAGGAGGAAATGCTGAGGGCCCTGGGATCCCTTGCAGGTACAAGGTGAGGGTGGGCAGGTCTTAGAGTAAAAACAGAAACAGGGCTGCACATATTCTGGGTGTCATATCCAAACAGGAATGAGCTCTGTCCAGGAGCCCACTTGTCTGGCATCTTGTGGAAAAGACCCACAGATCCAGACCACTAGAGCTGTTTTACCTCCAGATACTTTGATTCAGTGTCGGAGGGCAGTTAAGGGGCAGAGCTGCGAGGGGAGGATGTCTCACAATTACTGTCAGCCACACGAAGCCATGAGAAGTTCCTTTCTTTTGTTTTTTTTGTTTTTGTTTTTGTTTTTTTTTTACAATTTAGTTTCTTACTCTAGCCATCAGTCCCTGGTAAAGTCTCAAAGTAATTTCAAAATTTTCTTTAAATGTTCCTCTCAGAGAGAGGGAGAAAAATTTTTTTTCTTGAGAAGTATAATAAGACTGATTTTCTTTCATTTTTTTCCTCAGATCACAAAAGTGATAAACATTCATTATCATTTCTGGAAAATACAGAATAGCAGGAAGAAAATAAAAATTTCCCATACTTCTATTTACAGAAGACTGTCACTTGTAATATTATAATATAATATAGTCTATTCCTAGTACGTATGCCTGTAGAGAAAACTCTGTTTTGCCAAATTGGGATCATATTCTATGTTTTATAAGCTGATTTTGCACTTAACTATCTATTGTGAACATTTCCCCATATTCTTCAACCACATAATTTGTAATGGTCGCATAACATTCCATTGTATGAATGTATCGTAATTTATTTAACAGACCCCTTATTGTTAGACATGCATTCAAATAAATCTTGAGAGGTAATCTGGCCATGAATCTAGACAAACAAGCTCAAACGCTTCAGCTCTGCCCTTAGGAAATGACTGTGGGGAGTTCAAAGGCAGCTGCTCCTTGGAGCGCCCCCCTGCCCCCAGGCAGCCCAGCACAGGTGTGCCTGGGACAATGCCTCCATGGCAATGGCCTTCAAGCTGTCAGAGGGAGCTGTCCCCCAGGGCCCCAAGCAAGCAAGCTGAGTGTTGGGAAGCGCAGATCCTGACCTGTAGCCTGCAGGCCTTGGTGCAGGCCTCACAAGCCTATCCACTCAGTCCCACGAGAAGCCCAAGCCTCCTGGCAATTGTCCCCTGACCCTTGTCCCTGTTCTGCCCTCCATGTCCCCTAAATGGGCCCCTTGCGTCCTCTTGCCGGCACCCCCTGCTCTGCTGGGATTGGCAAACTCCACACCATCAACCCCTTCTCTGAGTGGTCCCCCCATCTCTGTGTTCCCCCAGGACGTCACTTCCCTGGGAGCCCTCCCCCATTGCCGTTTCCAAATTATTTCTCTTCTCTTTTCCTCAAAAGCCACAGCTCCCCTGAAGCGTGTGCCATCCAGCTATCCCACAGCCTGCTTCTCCCCATTGCTCTTTACAATGTCCAGGCCTTCCCCCTCTTGACTAGAAACTCCTGCTCTGGCTCACTGACCTCTCCCCAGCCTCCGCTCCTGCCTCATTTGCAGTGACTTGCGTATCCACGTGGAGGAGCCCACCAATGCCACCGCTGCTGAGTTCCTCTATTGTTTCCTAGGGCTGCTGTAAAACGTACCACACACTGGCTAGCTGAAAAGGACAGAAAATTATTCTCTCGCAGTTCTGGAGGCTCGAAGTCTTGAATCAAGGTATCGCCAGGCCACGGTCCCTCTGAAGGTTCTACTGGAGAACACTTCCTTGCCCCTCCAGCTTCTGGTGGCACCAGACATTCCTTGACTTGTAGCTGTGTAACTCTGGTGTCTTCTCATGGCCTTTTCCTGTGCGTCTAGGTCTTCTCCTCTTCTTTCTGTTATAAGGATATTTATTGGATTCAGGGCCCCCTCAGGTAATCCACGGTCCTTAACTGAATTACATCTGCAAAGATCTTTTCCAAGTAAGGTCACACTCACAGTTTCCAGGGCATGAACCTGTCTTCCGGGGGCTTCCCATTCAACCTTATCATGTTCCCACTTCAACTACTCCAGTATCGAAGTTGCACCATAGATCTTGTCATAGAAGCATCTCTACCACCTCTAAAATATCCATCTCAAACATCCTCCTCTTCAACCACTAGCTCCCAGCTCCCAGCTCTCCTACGTGCTCTCGGACCCCACCCCAAGAGCTCAGATTCATTGATGACCCTACCTTCCCGACCTTTGCCTCATCCGTAACCCCCTCCCTCATCATTGCCCTCCTTACCTGCTTAGATTACAAGATCCATCATTATAACCCCCCCCCCCCCGGCAGACTTCCTCAACTCCCATACTCCTCTCCTCTCTAAGTCACACTTTATGGCAAAACCCCAACCTTAACTGATTCAAACGTTGACCTTCTACCTGCCTGCCCTTGAGCAGCTGACCCTGACAGAAAAAATAACCACACGAGCAGGCTGACTGGTTTTACTTTAAATTCATGGCCCCTGACTTCCATGGGCACTACTTAGCTACCCTCTTGGTTTTTATCAAGAGTTTACTTTCCCCAGGCAGCAATGTCATACTATTCCTCTCACACCTCGCATATGACCTCTTCTTCCCCTAATGTTACCTGATGACCTGCCTCACATTTAGCTTTGCCGAGAAAGCAGGCACCACTAGAGGGGAACTCAATTCTCTTCCCATCCCAAACCTACAAATGTACCCACATCTCTACCTCTCTTGCTCTTATCAGAAGCCATCCCTTCACCTGAACTCACTCCACAATGGAGGCTCATGAGAATGGCACCCCTGTTTGGCTCTCTGGTGGGCACCCAGTACAGTGCCTGACATGTGGTAAACACTAAATGTTTGTTGAATGATGAAGAACTTCTTGTTTTGTCTTGTTTTAAGATTTTATTTATTTATTTGAGAGAGCAAGAGAGCTAGCACAAGTGGGGAGAGGGGCAGAGGGAGAGGGAGGAGCAGACTCCCCACTGAGCATGGAGCCTGATGCAGAGCTTGATCCCAAGACCCTGAGATCATGATCTGAGCTAAAGTCAGACACCCAACCAAGTGACCCACCCAGGCGCCCCACAAAGAACTGCCTTTCTCCAGTTCTCTCTCCTTCTCTTACACCATCAATCTCTTTCTACTAGGTCATTCAAACTAACATAAACAAATAAGGGCTAGAATCATCCATCATTAAAAAATATAGTATTTCCTTGACCCCACAGGCCTGTATCTTCTTCCCACTTTGTTCTGCTTCAAAACAAAACTTCTCTACCAAGTTGTCTACAGCACATAATCATCTCTACTTAATCACCCACTATTAACTCTTCAATTCCGCCCCCCCCCCCCCCCCCCCCTTTTATCCCTTCCCCCCCCCCCCCCCCCCCCCCCGCCAGTTTGGCTTCTGGCTCCATCACTCTCCTGAAACTCCACCCATCAAGGTCATCAATGACTGCCATGTTGTCAAATCCAACTTCATCTATTGTGACCTTACATCTTGCAAGGTGCAACACAACTGCGCACTCCCTTCCCTTGAATCCCTCCCCTCTCTCATTTTCCCTGATCTAATACCCTCTGAGTTTTCCTCCTCTCCCACAAGACCTTCTAACCAGTCTCCTTCACTGAGTCATTCTTTCCCTGATCTCCATGTATGCCCTCTCATTCTTCTTTTTCAATCTTTTCCCTGGGTGTTTTCAACCATGGCTCTAAACACAATCCATTTGCTGATGACTTTCAAATTTATTCCTTGATTGGAATATCCCTGACCTCCATACTCCTACACCAGTCCAAGTACCAGCTTGGTATCTCCTTCAGGCATTTCAGGAACATCTCAAACAACATTTCCCAAATGTTACCCTTGATTCCCACCCCCTCCACCCAATCTGTTTCCTCCATCAGGCCCCAGAAGATGGTACCACCATCTTGCTTGTAATTCAAGCCCAACAACTAGCATCATCCTTGTGGGAGTGTTTCTGGAGATAAAGTTCTAGAACAGGAAATGCTGAGTCAAATGGCTTGTGCCATTTCTTAAATGTGTAGAAATCTTTGACATGCATTCATCATAAAAAACAAATGAGGCTTTGGGCGCCTGGGTGGCTCAGTCGGTTAAGCGACTGCCTTCGGCTCAGGTCATGGTCCTGGAGTCCCTGGATCGAGTCCTGCGTCGGGCTCCCTGCTCGGCAGGGAGTCTGCTTCTCCCTCTGACCCTCCCCCCTCTCATGTGCTCTCTCTCTCTCAAATAAATAAATAAAATCTTTAAAAAAAAAAACAAAAAAACAAATGAGACTTTGAAGCTCCTGACTTTACCATCTCTGGAACGAATTACAGGGTCATTTTTTTTTTAAAGTAGGTAGTTTCCTTTATCTGGAACCTTCTTCCTCTGAGGCATTGATTGAATCAGTTAGGTTCTTAGATGCAAGCAATGGTCACCAACTCCAGCTGATTCAGGTAGCAACAATGTACTGAAAGGATACCGGGTAGTTCACAGAGCCATCGAGGAGAATGAAAAACTGTGGGAATAAAGGGAGCCCCAAGGCCAGAACTCCGCCAAAATCATGCGCTAGAAGCTGGCTGTGAGGATTCCGCCCGCACCAGACTCGGGACATGGTCCCTGCTCTGCTGCCATCATTGTCACTGCCTGAAAGCCGGTCTCCTTATCCCTCACTCTTTGCTTCACTAACTCAAGGTTCAAGACCCTGAATAGAAGGATCTGCTGAGCTGAGTGTGGGTCCTGTGTCCTGGCTTCCCAAGAACAGGGAAAGGGCATGTGGGCCCCTGCAACAGCCTCCCCCGAGATTCCTCATGTGTCGCCTCCTGGGCAGCCTCCAAGATGACCAATGCCCATGACATTGGTGCTGAGGGCTTTCCCAGATCTTGTCATCTTTCAGCAGAGACTCCACCAGCCACAGCAGCTCTAGTATAGACTCTGGGACCTTGGAGAGGGAATGTGGCTTGGAAGGTGGGGGAGCAGCTTGTAGAATAAGGTTTAGTTTATGCTGTTCTAAAGTTCTGGCCAACAGTCCATCCTTCTGTCTGTCTGTCCTGCTAGCCAGTTCTGCATTTGTGGTGTCAATCTTCATGCTGGGTCTCTCCTTCAACGTAGTCATAGTACACACGTTGCCAATATCTTGTTCCTTTCTTTTTTATCAGAAGGCTGAGAGCACTGTGCAAACATGAATACATGATAAGATACGAGTCCACCGTTGTGAGTAAATCAGCAGGAACTTTCTCAGCAGGATTCTTCCTTGTTTTCTCCCTCTGCCCATCAAGAATGGGGCGGGGAGGGGAAGGGACTGGACTCCCCTTTCTTTCAAGCATTACCTTACCATCTGCCTGCCACCCTCTGGCACTTACAGTGGAAACTTGCCTCTTCCGTTTCTAATTAGATGAATCATCTACTTTCATTTTGGCGACAAGTCCAGTATTTTTTTTTTTTTTCCATGAGGCTGGGTGATGAGCCTTGCCCTGGTTTCTGAGGTCTCATGTTCACCAGTGGTAAGCCAGGCCTCCCTTTTTCCCTTGTTTTCTTCAAAGGAAAGGACACCAAGGCAGGTATTTAGCCCAGGTGGCCAGAATGCTGAAGCCGTTGTTCGCAAAGTATGTCCTACAAGCCACCCCACATCAGCAACATCTTGAAGTACATGTTCAAGACAACTCCGTCACTGACTCCCTACCAGCCCCCCGAAATCCCCACTCACCACCCCCAACCCAATCCATGTCTTAGCAAAAGCAGAGCCTAGGAAACTGCATTTTTGCTAAGTTCCCAGAGGGCAGTTGTACATTCTAATCTGAAAGCCACTGGCCCAGACCGTCTATAGGCATCAGGCCAGTAACAGGACTTGAAGTCACAGGCCTCAGTCTACACACCTCATGGTAAGTAAGGATAAAATGCAGTGGGCAGCAAACCAACGCTCTGGAGGCATCTCCCATCTACGTCACAAGTATTTGCTAATCATCTATCATGTGCAAAATCCATGCCAGAAAGTATTCAGAAACCTCTCAGTTTAAAACTTGCATTAGCCCTACTCTTTTTTCTGTCTTCTAAAATGAGGGAACCAAACAGATGGACTTGGAGAGTCTTCTAGCTCCAGTTGCCTACGATTTATGGAGGGAGTGAGTGAATTTGGCCTTGACCATTTCCTAGGCACACCCCAACAAATTTTTTAAACACACACAAAAATAATCTAACAGATACTCACATGCCAAATACTAATATTGAACAGATTTTAACATTTTGTAGTATTTCCTTCGTACATCTTTTTTACAGAAAGAAATCTTTATAAATACAATTGGAGTCCTCACTGCCATCCCATTTATCTCCTTCCCTTCCTTCCTCCCCAGAAGTAATGATCCCGAAGCTGGTATGTGTCCTTCACCTGTGATTTTATTTATTTAAAAAAGATTTTATTTTTTTATTGAGAGAGAGTGCACGTGCGTGTGAGCACGTGAATGAGGGAGGGGCAGAGAGGGAGAGAGAGAATCTCAAGCAGACTCCCGGCTGAGTGTGGAGCCTGTTGCGGAGCTTGATCCCATGACCCTGAGATCAGGACCTGAGCCGAAACCAAGAGTCGGCTGCTCAACCTACTGAGCCACCCAGGTGCTGCCCCTCACCTGTGGTTTTATAATTTAAAAGTATAATTTGCTGTATAGTGTGTGTATATATACACTACACAACTATATATAAAAAACCTATATATATATATATATAAACTATATAGTTATAAAACTACATATCTATATATAGAGAGAGAGAAAGAGTAACAGAAATGCCATATAGCATATATATACACCATACTGTATGGTATTTCTGTTCTTTTTCAGGTACAGAAAGCCTTTCATACCTTTTTTGTTTCCATTAATATTTCCAAATATATCTATATTAATACATGTATCTCGGGCGCCTGGGTGGCTCAGTTGGTTAAGCATCTGCCTTCGGCTCAGGTCATGATCCCAGAGTCCTGGGATCGAGTCCCACATCGGGCTCCCGGCTCAGCGGGGAGGCTGCTTCTCCCTCTGATCCTCTCGCCTCATGCTGTTTCTCTCTCTCTCTCTCTCAAATAAATAAATAAAATCTTTAAAATAAAAAAATTTAAAAAAATACATGTATCTCTACTTTGTTCATTTCAGGTGATATATGGTATCCCAATGGATGAGTATTGCCACGATTTATTTAGCCATCCGCTACTTACTGACACTTCTCCAACTTCCATTTCCACAACCGAGAGGACAGCAAATTCCTTGCCCATGTGGTGGCGCCACCTACAGTCCCGGCGGTGCTCATAGACGCTTCTCATTTCCCCTTAACGCTTGCCATTTTTTTTTTTAAAGTAGGCTCCAAGCCCAGTGTGGAGCCCAAAGCGGAGCTTGAACTCACGACCCTGAGATCAAGACCTGAGCTGAAATCAAGAGTCTGATGCTCAACTGACTGAGCCACCCACATTTGCCAATATTTTTAAGTCTAACATTTTTGCTGATTCGATAAGGTATGAAATGCTCTCATTTTATGTTATTTTTATTGCCTTGGTTTTTTTTTTGTCCTTTTTTAATGGCCATACATAGTTCCTCTTCTGCAGATTGCTAATTCCATACTCTGCTCATTTTCCTATTGGATTGTTTGTCTTTGTCTTTTTTTTTTTTTAAGATTTTATTTTTAAATAATCTCTATACCCAGCGTGGGGCTCAAACTCACAACCCCAAGATCAAGAGTCTTATGCTCCACCGACTGAGCCAGCCAGGTGTCTTTCTTATTGAATTGTAGAATTCTTTATTTTTCTGTGTTCAAATGCTTCATTTGTTCTATGCATTGCAAATATCTTCTCCCAGTGTGTGACATGGAACTTGGAAACTGTCAGAAAAAAAAAATGTTATCCTCTGCTCTGGACCCTAGGATTTTGCCGGCTCAGGAATAGTTTTTATATTAATTTTTTGACTTGTAATTCCCTCATCTTACAGATAGTGTGAATTTGGACCTCACACCCACACTGGACATAAGCTTGGGATTTTGACTTCTCATGAGACTTTTTTTTTTTTTTAAAGATTTTATTTATTTATCTGACAGAGAGAGAGAGACAATGAAAGAAGGAACACAAGCGGGGGAACGGGAGAGGGAGAAGCAGGCTTCCCGCTGAGCAGGGAGCCCGATGTGGGACTCGATCCCAGGACCCTGGGATCATGACCTGAGCTGAAGGCAGACGCTTAACGACTGAGCCACCCAGGCGCCCTCATGAGACTTTTTAAAAACTGCCCTGGCCAGAGACAAGTTTCCTTGCCCTTACCTGGGCTCCTGGGTACAGAGAGCGGCTGTCCTCCAGGGCACCTGCTTAATGCCAGGCCTGTTGTCTTGTGCATGCCTAGACACGTCTCCTGTCCCAGTTTGGGAATTAGGCCCTGCCATATCCTTAGCTGATATTTGGCTCCAATGTTCTCTTGCCCTTAGGCCCACCTCCTCTTAATACCTCATTCACTACTCCAGCTCAGGCTCCAAGCTCTCTTTTTGTTCCTAGCACCTGGGGATTTCCCTCGTATTCCATTTGAGCTCAGATGTGAATGTATAAATTCATATTATAGTTTAACCAGTAGTTCCATGGAGTTTCAGTTTAGAGGTTTGGCAGGGGCGTACTGGGGTTGGCCTGTATCAGTTCACAAGAGCCGATTATTATTATTATTTTCAGGAATTTTGAGCCAACTGCTACACATCGGCATCATTAAAAATGAAATTATAAAAACTCACAATTACAATAAATTATAATAAAAACAAGGCAATAGGGCGCCTGGGTGGCTCAGTTGGTTAAACGACTGCCTTTGGCTCAGGTCATGATCCTGGAGTCCTGGGATCGAGTCCCGCATCGGGCTCTCTGCTCAGCAGGGGGTCTGCTTCTCCCTCTGACCCTCTTCCCTCTCGTGCTTTCTGTCTCTCATTCTCTCTCTCTCAAATAAATAAATAAAATCTTTAAAAAAAAAAAAAAAAAAAAAAAAAAAAAAAAAAAAAACAAGGCAATAAAAACTCAAAACTTAACACTTGCAAATTATTGTACTTGATTTAGGAAAATCCTGTCTTGACTCTAGTTTCTTTCCCTTACAGCGCATACTGGATGGACTACCTGCGATGTGCTTTTCTGAGCCACACATAGGAATGAAAATAGCAGAACGAAGATGGAAGCTTCCTGGTAAATGTCCTCAGGTCACCATCTGGAATAGAACCAAATGCCGAGAGTCTCTCACCTCCAATGTTCCTTCTGCACACCGCCAGCAAGAGAGGCAGTCCTCGGACATGGCTTTGCACAGATGGGCACATGAATATAAGACGCAACTAGAGGTTTGTGGTATTTTGAGGCATATCGAGTTTTATCAAGTATCACTCTGGACACAGAGTCTCTTTTTAGTTGGTAACCTGAAATTCCACGCTATTCTAATTGTACGATAATTATAAAGGACACCTTTCCTTATTTCCTCCTGGTTTTCCAAGTTAGATTTTGAGGTATTGGTCAGAGAGAGGGGAAGGGGGTTTCCTTCCTCACCACCTTTGGTTTGTCTAAGTTTGCTGTGGTTAAAGGAGCAGAATCGGGCGCCTGGGTGGCTCAGTCGTTAAGCGTCTGCCTTCGGCTCAGGTCATGATCCCAGGGTCCTGGGATCGAGTCCCACATCGGGCTCCCTGCTCGGCAAGAAGCCTGCTTCTCCCTCTCCCATTCCCCCTGCTTGTGTTCCTGCTCTTGCTATTTCTCTCTCTATCAAATAAAAAATAAATAAATAAATAAATGAATAAAGGAGCAGAATCTATAGCCCGATATGGGGGCACTTTTACAGATCACATTCCGCTAAAGAAGAAATGGTACAAAATTTGAAGTGTCCCATGGCTTACAATGTCCAAAGCTTTGACTGTGTGTCAGATTTAAAGATGAGGTCATGAAGAAGCATGACAATCTGACCTAAGATTTACTACTTTTCTTAGTGGCAAAATATCAAGCAAATCTGGCATTTCTTTATGAAGATAAAAGTGAAATCTTAAGCCCTAGCCCATGAACTTTTTGAGGGGCTGGGACCGTGCTCCTGGCACACAGTCAGCACCCAAGAAATGCTTTTAGAGTGGAGGAAGGAAAGAACGATAGGCAAGCCCAGAGGACTGAGTCTGGAACCTCATCCACGTCAAGATCCTTAATTTGAACTTCCATTCCCAAGGAAGTGACTCATAGCTGCTATCTGATGGTGAATAAGAAAAATATGTGTTTCTATTAGCACATTACATAGAAGAGTAGTATTCATCACTGGGGCATGATGTGTGTTTTGATAAGTTTAATGTTTAACATCAATATAAGGGCCATCTGTCATCTCAGATGCTGGGCTCTCCTTGGCATCGAGGTTTGTCAGGGAACTTGAATTCCTGCTTCACTGGTGTGGAGGCTCAGGTGGGATTCCAAAAGCAGAAACTTCATCATTGAACCAACATTTACTGAGTGCCTACTGTGTGCAGTAGGTGCAATGAAAATATGCCTTAGGGGTACAAGGATGAGAGACAGTAGGAAGAATAAACACAGGCTTACAACACAAAACTGCCAGCATCATAGGGGCCGGCGGGGACACTGGGTCACGGAAGAGAGACACAGACCTCATGGCACAGGGGAGGGAGCATCTTCCCAGAGGAGGTGACAAGTGATCAGAGAGCTGGAAGAGAAGATTCAAACTTTAAAGGCTCTCCTTCCCTCCTGACTTCCTGTGGCCCTATAGTCATTGGTGAGCGTTAGAGTCAGAGTGTGTGATGGTTAATTTTATGCATCAACGTGGCTAGGCCTTGGTACCGATGGTGCCCAGTTGTTTGGTCAAACACCGGTCTAGGTGTTGCTGCGGAGGTATTTTTTTCAGATGTGATTAACATTTAAATCAGCAGACTTTAAGAAAAGTGGATTAACTTTGGAAATGTGGGCGGGCCTCATGTGATCAGTTGAAGGCCTTAAGAGAAAAGACTGAGGTCCCCCAAAGAGGATGGAATTCTTCCTCCAAATGGCAGTATAGAAATTCCCCTTGAGCTTGAGCCTTCAGACTCAAGACTGCAATATCAACTCCTGAGTTTCCAGCCTGTCGGTCTGTCCTGTAAATTTCAGACTTGCAAACTCCCACAGTGGCATGAGTGAATTCCTTAAAATAAATCTCTTAAAATATATATGCATCTTATTGGTTCTGTTTCCCTGGATAACCCTGACTAATATAGAGGGCTTTATATTTAAACCACAGGGTTGGTAGGCTGGGGCCCCAGCTGGATGCCTTCAAAAAGGGAGCACAGAACACAGCCACCCTGGAGGAAATAAACCCAGATTGCGCACGCCGTAATCCCAGCTCCATTTCCCTGTGTTTTTGCTCTGGCTGACTCATTAACTCTGGGGCATAACCAGATCCCAGGATATCCTGGCAGCTTTTGCTATATTTGGTCCTCAAGCAGCCCTTCCCAGCCCTTTGCACTTATGCCCAATTTTGCTCCGACCTTCAGTCCCAATCCGCCAAGTAGCAGTTCCTGGCAGCCCTGCCCCGAGGCTAGCTAGAGGAACTGCTGTTTGCATTTGCACGGAGTATACCCTCGGTCCCTCTGGGGTCCCTCAGCAGATAGATCTAGAGAGCACACTGTTGTTTCACCTGTGTAAGTTTGCATTTTGCGTCTTGGGGAAAATTTAAGACACCAGGCATTAGCGAGTGCCCGTCCCAGTTACCAAGGGCATTGGGCTGACCACTAGGGAGGGTCTTGTCACAAAATATTTTGATTAACCGTGATTCTCCACATCCCACTCCTGTCTGGAGGGAATAAATTGGGTCTTTCGTCTTTGAATCTTTGGTGTCTGGCACAATGCTTTGAATATCATAGGTGCTCAATAAATGCTTATTAAAATGTCAACCACAGGTGAGGATGAGTGCTTAATATGTGTCAGAGCCTAAGTATTATATATAATATTTAATATATATAATACACGTATTTGCCCATTTAATCCTCATAGCAAAATCTGAAATGGTATGTACCACTATTATTCCCACTTTACAGATAAGGAAGCTCAGACACATAGAGCGAGATAATTTTACTAAAGGCAGAAGAGGCAGAATCAAGATTCAAACTCACACTCCAGAGGCCACACTCCTAACAATACGCTGCTTATACAAACCCTATAAAGTCTAGAACAACTTCAAGGCTATTCGAGATCTTTCTCCTGCCACGTCTTCCCACAATTTCCAGGATGAGAACGACAAGAACGGTATTATGGAAAGAGCTCTGACTGAGACTGAGGAGACCCAGGTGCTGGCCTGACACCTGACCTGTGACTTTGAACTCCGCTTCCTCATTTATAAAATAAAGGACTTAGACTAGTTGCCCTCTAGGCCCCTTTGTCATCTACACACTGTGGGAGGCTCTGTCAGCTCTTTCTGGCTCTTCTGTCTACCGGGTCTTGCTAGCCTTGCTTATCACTCAGTCCGTGTTTGTTTCTCTGACTTTGGTTCATTCACAATCCCTTTGGGGTGGTTTGCATGGCCCTTTGGGAGCTGTAAATCCCTCTGAGAGTCCAAGGAAATGGAAGGCTCATTCTCTCAGGAAAAAAAAAAAAGCACATTAAAAAAAAAGATTGATTTACTTTTAGAGAGAGAAAGAGAGTGTGCGGGGAGAGGGGCAGAGGGAGAGAGAGAATCTCAAGCAGACTCTGTGCTGAGCATGGAGCCTGATGCGGGACTTGATCTCACCACCCTGAGATCATGACCTGAGCTGAAACTGAGAGCTGGAGGCTTAACCCACTGCACCACCCAGGCGCCCCCCCCAAAATCTACATTTTTATAAACCACACTCCTCACACATGACTTCAGGAGGCGGCAGACCTTGAAGCTGTCTATCCTTAAGGCCCCAGGATAAAATCTCCTGCCCCAGGCCATGAGCAGGAAGCAGCCAAAGTTGACAACAGCCCAGACATGGGATGTGATGGGGGAAGGGGGAGCTCTGGCCCAGTGCGTGCTGGGTCTGGGGTGGGGGTGGTAGCAGGGGCACCCGGCCTCATCCTGGTTTCCTAGTCTGTCCAGATAGGAAGCCAAGCGGCACTGGGGAGGAATGCCCCCCCCTCCTGCTCATCTCCTGCAGCCCCTCCTGGGAGGGGGAGGGGGGTGTCAGGAACACCTGAGCCCTTCATCAAGACCTCACAGGCCCTTCCTGACCAGTCTGCCCCAGCAGGGAAATTGACTGTGAAAACAAACAGCTCTCACGGCCTCAGTAGTGCTCCGACCTGACACACCTGGCCTTTTCCAAATGCGTTGCAGCTGGTGCCCTGCACGTTTGGCTGCTTTCTCCATATATGGGAGCTCCTGCTTTTTAAGAGGCGCCTCACTTAATTCAATACCTTAAGGTCCCTTAGGCCAGGAGATATCCGTATAGATAAAACCCCAAGGAGCTCAAAGCTTTTAACCTAATTGCTTCTAAAAATACGTTTTGGAAAGGCATGCTGAAGTTCAATGTAATACTTTCAAATAGACCCTAAGAGAAAGCTGCAGACGAAGCCTTCTCAAACGCTGTAATCTGTAATCATCCGATTGTTTGTCTCTCGTGCCGGTTCTTTATCCTGGATTCTGAAATGCATGGCCATAGCTTATGCTGCAGAGCTTATTTTGCTAACCAAGCCTTCTTGCCTCCCAATAACACAACTCTTCAGCACTGTTCACTCTTTTGTCCTTGAGGGGACAATTAACCCATCTTTCTGGAGCAGTAAAGCCTGCCTCTTTATAGATGAAAGTACTGTTGTTTGCTATAGGAAAGAAAATGCACAGGAGACCTAAGAAACTCATGTCAATATTAGGAGCTTAAAGACCTGTAAGTAAACAAGGGGGGTTGGGTCCCTTTGGTGTGTTTGCTTTGAGTGCTTGCTCTGCGATATTTCTATCTTTGCGTTTGCTGAGGAATATTTACTGTTTTCTTAAAAACAGACCGTGGAAGTGGCTCTGAGTTTTAAAAGCATAATGATTTGAGTAAAGCTATTCGTGTGGATGAGATGTGTTTTCAAGAACACACTAGAACAAATAAAGCCAGGGATAAGGACATGGGGCATGATTTGGGCGAGTGCTGAGCGACCCTTGTCTTACAAAACAGAGCACGTAGACTTTTGTCCCACCAAACATAATTTATGTTAAAATACATTGGTTTTGGATTCAGCAATGCCTGCCTGCGTTTCATTCTGGGAAAACACAATTCAGGCAAAATTGACTGTTGAATAAATAGGCATTACTAGGCTATTATTACACCAAACTAACAATGTCTTTAAAAAACAAACAAAAAAAACAGGTGCTTTCCAGCTTATTTTTAATGCAATATTTGGCCTGTCTGTGACAAGTTATGGTCGAGTTATAGGTTGTTTGTGGAGATTATGGGAGACAACAATAAATGCTGAGTTTCTCTTGCTTTTTAAAAATTTACCCTTTTGTTCTTAGTTCTCTGGGTGGAATATGCCTCTCTTTTGTTCTTTGCTACTGAGCTTCTGCGAGGAGATCCTTTGAGTAGCCTGGGGAATGAGTGCCCTCTTCTGGAAAATTCACTAATTACAAATTCAGGAAGCACTGGTCTGGTTACCAAACAGGACCTGTATTTCAATTTCCTTGGTAGAGAACAGAAAAGAAATTATAATATGTTCCATGCATTAAAGGGCCTACATTTATCCTCATAGGTAATAACAGCTTGCTTTGGAATTTTCAAAGTGATTTGGAGAGACAAGAAGATCAATTATTTGAATAGTTTTCTTACAAAGGTATGACCTCACTTGATAGCCAAAACTTCATTTTTAAAACCTAGTGATTTATTTTTCGCTCGATCTAAATTATTTTTAAATGTATGATTTAAAACTCCTTCCTTTTTAAAGATCAGAAACAAGATGAATAGCAAGGGCATGTAGGACTTTTTTTTTTTTTCTCAGTAAAGATAGCTGAATCTTTAAAATCACTATAATAAGATAAATTATTTTTTTGCAAATCCCAAATCAAATTATTTTCTTGCCTGTCAGTAGTTTATCACAAAGTACTTAGGACAATATCCTCCACTCCCCTGAACTGTTATTTACCAAAGATGAATCTCTCCATAATAAACGTTGAAGAGTGAATACTACGTTATTTGCTTTTTTTCATTCAGCAGAGGAGGGGAGAATAAAATCCTCATGGCCTTGCTATTCCCTTAACCTTTCTTGTGGGAATATTAGCTTGTGGATCATCAGCAAATTTCAGGTTTACCATTTACTAACTGAAGACCTTGGATAGGTTATTTAGCTTTTGCAAACCTCAGTTTCCCCGTATGAGACTCAGGGATCCTAGTGGTGATAATGGTGGGAATTAAATGAGATAATAATCCATGCTAGATGCTGAGCACCATGCCTTACATTGAGTAAGCGTTCAATAAGTATTAGCTACCATTACCACCACCATCAAAATCACTCTCTTTCTCTGCTCTTTTCTTTTTTACCCTTATATTATAAAATAAAACATATAGAAAGCCCCCAAAACAAATGCAGAGCTTCATGAGTCATTATAAGGTGACTACCCACATAACCAAAAGTGCCACCCCAAAAGCCCCCTGTTCCCCTGTTCCAACCTCAACTCTCTCCCTTCTGCAGGAAGTAACCCCTATGCTGACTTTTATTGTAGTAACTTCCTTGTTTCTTCATGGTCTTATCACCTAAATGTGCATACCTCACACTGTAGTTTAGTCTGAGCATCCCCCTTCCTCTTATTTTTACATTTTATATCTTTTAAGTTTATTTTAATTTATAGGCTCCCCTCCATTCCTTTCCTTTTCAATTTATCTGTTGAAGAATCTGGGGGTCCTTGATCTGTAGAGCACCTCAGAATCTTAGTTTGCTGACTCTACATATCCATGGTGCAATCCAATGTTTCCCTGTCTGCATGTCCTGCAAATGGGGAGCTGAGCCAGAGGCTGGATTAGACTCACGTTAGATCCATCCCTTCAGCAGGACTCAAGGTGGCGGTGTATTCTTTCATCAACTGCTTGACTTGTGATAATATGAGTTGCTAGTGCTCAATGTCAAGATCCATTAATTCATTGGGGTCTGCAAAATGCTGATATTCTAATTTCACCATTTATTTTTTCATTTATTATTTGGAATACTTTTATAAAGGGCTGCATCCCTTCATATTGTATTTGATTTCTCAGTGGCATGATTCATTTGGAAAACCTTACTTTTCTTTCTTTAATTACCAGTTTTCAAGAAAATGAATTAGTTCCCGGTGGTGGTTTTATTTTTTTTTTTTAAGATTTTTATTTATTTATTTGAGAGAGAGTGAGAGTGAGAGAGATCACAGAAGGAGAGGGAGAAGCAGACTCCAGGCTGAGCAGGGAGCAGGATGTGGGGCTTGATCCCAAATCCTAAGATCAGGACCTGAGCTGAAGGCAGACGTTTAACTGACTGAGCCACTCAAGCGCCCCCCTGTGGTGGTTTTAAAACAAGGCTCCAAATTCTTTGGCGCTTCTGCATTTAAGAGGTGGGATTTAGGTTTCCTCCTGTTGAATCTGGGAGGGCATATGACCACTTCAAACAACACAGTGCATAAAAATGACAATTTGTGACTTCCATGCCCATGTCATAAAAGGTTTCCTGGAATACATGCTCTTGGAGCCCTGAGCTGCCCAGTGAGAAATCCTACTACCCTGATGCCACCATGTCAGAAAGAGCGGAAAGGTCACATATCCGTGACTCTGGTTGACCACCCCAGCTGAGCACAGGCTTGGAGTCATTTCAGCCACCCAGACCCAGATACACAAGTGAAGTAGCCTCCAGATAATTCCAGCCCCCAGCCTTTGGTCCTCCCAGTTGAGGTCCCAGATATCATGGAGCCATTCAAACTAGGTCCTGTTGAAGTCCTGAAATATAGAATCCACTAACATAATAAAATTGTTGTTTTACACTACTTAGTCTTGGGGGGAGTTTGGTATACACGGTAGCTAATCAGAATAGTTCCTTACCACCCTCCGAAGGTGACCAATGCGATTTTAAAATATCATTATGAACTCATGGATTTAAAAATATGTTCTCATTTGGGACACCTGGGTGGCTCAGTTGGTTAAGCGTCTGCCTTCAGCTCGGGTCATGATCCCAGGGTCCTGGGATCAAGTCCTGCATTGGGCTCCCTGCTAGGCAGGGAGCCTTCTTCTGCCTCTCCCTCTGCCACTATCCCCTGCTTGTGCTCTCTCTCTCTCTGGCAAATGAATAAACAAAATCTTAAAAAAAAAAAGTTCTGATTTTAATCAGTGGCAATTATTATGCTTTTTGATACTCAAATTTTCCCTTATTTGGTCAAAGGTGCCTCTTCAGGGTTGGTTTCTGAGTCCTTTAGTCTTTGACCGTTTACTCTTATTTGGTATGATAAGATGATCCCGGCTCAAACTATACCAGGATTCCATCATTCCTCCAAGAAGCTTTGGTTTATTTTAGTGGGAAATGGCATTTCAAGCCACAATCTAAGAAATGTTCATCACAACTGGATTGGGTAATTGTTTCCCAGGCCTCTTTTGATAGATAGGTAGATAGATAGATATATAGATAGATACAAAAAAAGAATACCTCATGAATTCATTCTGAGATTTCCAATTCAATTCAGGACTTCAAGGATTTTTTTTTTTAAAGATTTTATTTATTTGAGAGAGAGCATGGGGGGGCGGAGCACACAAGCAGGGGGAGGGGCAGAGGGAAAAGCAGACTCCCTGCTGAACAGGGGCTCCATCCCAGGACCCTGGGATCATGACCTGAGCCGAAGGCAGACACTTAACCAACTGAGCCACCCAGGCGCCCCCATTTTGGTTTTCTGAGACTCATTCTGTAGTCGATTCCTCAGGAAAGGCTCATGGAAGCATTATTCCTTGAATCCCAGTATGTTGATAACAGTTTTTTACCTAATAGTCAGTTTTGCTAGCTATAGAATCATTGCTCACATTTTCCTTCCTCAAGTGTCTTAAATATATTATTTTATTCCAATTTCTTGTGATGAAAATCTGGTTTTCTAAGAAAGACAGCATAGACAGCAAAGGATTTTTTTTTTAAGTCCACTATTTTTACTAGAATAGATCTTGGTGTTGGTTGTTTGGAGTCCATATTCCAGATATGTGTTATGCTCTTTCATTAGGTAGTCTTAATCTTTTTTACTGCAGGGAAGTCTTTCCAAATTATAGTTTTCTCTATTTGCTCCTTTCTCTCGCTTGGAATTATTTTCTTTAGAAACTCCTACTCTCCATATGTTGGATCTTCTTTGTTTCTAGTACTTGTCACTTTCCCCTGAATTTTTAAGATCTCTTTCATTTCTTTATGATTTTAAAAAATATCTTCCTTTTCACCTTCCTTTCTAAAGCATTTTCTATTGCTTTTGTTCAGTCTGTTCTTCAGTCTTCTAGTTTAGTCCTCATTTCTGAAATGATTTGTTTTAAATTTCTAATTCTGAATTCTATCACCTCATTTCTGAGTTTGTTTGATTCTGGTTTACATTGTTCTTTTGTCTTTTATAATTTTCTTCTCTTCAACAAGAGCTTTTTGAGATAAAATTCTCATATCATACAATTCATTTATTGTACAGTTCAGTGCTTTTTAGTATATTCATGGAGATGTACAACCATCATCACAGTCTTAGAACATTTTGCCACCCCAAAAAGAAACTCTATGCCCACTAGCAGTTACTTTTCATTTCCCCTCAAATCCTAAGGCAAGCACAGAATAATTTCCATCTTCATAGGTTTCCCTATTCTGGACATTTCATATAAATGAAACCATACAATATACTGTCTCTTGTGTATGGCTTTTTCACTTAGCACGGTGGTGTCAAGACTCATCCATGTTGTAGCACGTATCAACACGTCATTCCTTCTTATGGCCCCAAAATAGCCTATTGTATGGATATACCATAATTTATTTGTCCTTTCAGCAGTTGATGGACATTGACATTGTTTCTATTTTTTGGCTCTTACCAATAATGCCGTTATGGTTATTCATGTGCAAGTTCTTGTGTGGACCTATGTTTTCAGTTTTCTTGAGTAAATATCTAGAAGTAGAAATGCTGAGTCATATTGTAACTGTATGTTTTACTTTTTGAGGAACTACCAAGCTGTTTTACAAAGTGGCTGCATCATTTTACAATCCCACCAGCTGTGTATGATGTTTCCAATTTCTCCACATCCTTGCCAACCCTTGTTATTATTTGTCTTTGTGATCATAGCCCTCCCAGGCAGGGGATGTGGTTTTGATTTGTGTTTCCTCAATGGCTAATGATGTTGAGCATCTTTTCTTGTTCTTACTGTCCATTTCTATGTCTTCCTTGAAGGAATAGCTATTCAGTTGTATCATTTTCTTTTCTTTTTTAAGATTTTGTATTTATTTATTTGAGAGAGAGAGAGAGCAGGAGCAGGGGTGGGGAGGAGCAGAGGGAGAAGGAGAAGCAGGCTCTCTGCTGAGCAGGGAGCCCGATGCGGAGCTCGATCCCAGGACCCTGAGATCATGACCTGAGCCGAAGGCAGCTGCTTAACCAACTGAGCCACCCAGGCGCCCCTAGTTGTATCATTTTCTTAATTTTTTTTTTTAACATTTACTTATTTTAGAGAGAGAGCATGTGAACAGGGGGGGAGGGGCACAAGGAGAGGGAGAGAAGCAGACACCCCGCTGAGAGCTCAGAGCCCAATGTGGGACTCGATCTCACAAACCTGAGATCATGACCTGAGCCAAGTAACTGAGAATCAGACGCTTAACTGACTGAGCCACTTAGGCTTAAAGAGAAAGTTATAGCTATGATCTTTTTTTTGGTGGATTTTTTTTTCTGGTATGCTCACAATGTCTGTAGTATAGCTGTTGTGTATTTATTCCCCTCTTTTTCCTTAAGGACTTTATAGGGAATTAGACTCTTTCTGCTCATTCTTAAGCAAAATTAGTTTTCCTTAACTTTTAGAAGGAAGCAGGGTAGCTTTTCTCTCTTCATAGAGCTCCCTCTTGTTTTTTGATTGTACGTGTGTGTGTAATTTGCTTTCTGAGATTATCTGGCTCTGTTCCCCTCCAGCACTTTTATCTAGACCTTCCTTCCTTCTCCATGTTGTCCACCTCTTGCTCTGTGTAATTGCACAGTTTCTCCTCTGTGTGGCGCTCTTTGACTGAAGGGGGCTCTGGCTGGACTCTGGGCGGTTCATGGGAGTTAGACAGAGCTCACTATGGACCTCTTGCATTCACCTACCATTGGACTGGACAAGCCCCTTCCACAAGCCCCTTCCAAGTCTCAGCAGCTCCTCTCAAACTGATCTTTTTTTTTTTTTTAAGATCTTATTTATTTATTTGTCAGAGAGAGAGAGAGAGAGACAGCACAAGCAGGGGGAGTGGTAGGCAGAGGGAGAGGGAGAAGCAGGCTCCCCGAGGAGCAGGGAGCCTGATGCAGGGGTTCAATCCCAGGACTCTGGGATCATGACCTGAGCTGAAGGCAGACGCTTAACCGACTGAGCCACCCAGGCACCCCCTCTCAAACCATTCTAAGAGAACACCTAACAGCTACTTTGGGGTTCTCCAGTTCAAAGCTCTGTCAGATGCCTCATTGCCTCCCTCTGCTTTCTTTTGCACAGATGCCATGCAGGCCTTGTGGCTATTTACTTGCAGTTTGGGGTTTATGGGGCTGGCTTAAATTCCAGTCTCATGGTAAAAGTTGTTCATGGATTTTTGGTTTTGGTACTTAGTTGCTCAGTCTGTCTCTATGAGGGAATTTGGTGTGATTTAAAAACTATGCTGTCAGGGTGCCTGGCTGGCTCAGTTGGCAGAGCATGCGACTCTTGATCTCAGGGTGGTGAGTTCAAGCCCCACCTTGGGTGGAGAGCTCACTTAAATAAAAATAAATAAGCAAACACTATGCCGTCACCACTTCTGCTTTCCAGAATCCCTCTTGGACCATTTCACTGACAATGAAATTTAATTTGCCTTTCATTTTTGCTATTTCCTTAAACTTAATTCATCTGTATAGTGCAGACTCAGGCTGAGGTTGATAATCATATCCAGGATCAAGTGTTCCTTCAAATAGCATATGTTCTTCATCACTAGAGCTACATGCTATTGGCATTCTGGGTTCTTTCAAATCCCACACAGCAGTCAGCAATTCTCAAGGCCAGTGATTCAGCAGGTCCGCTTAGGGTCTCTGACCAAGAGCAGAGCCACACTAGATCAGGCTTAACTCATTTTTTCTGGTCCTTTTGCATGTCTACTATGCATCTTGCTGGTAGATTACCTCTTGCTGAGAACTTACTAGGGGAATGCTTTTTGAAAATTTCAGGAATTCCCCTCTCATCCCATGTGCTAAATGTCTGGGATCCAATGGACTCTAGACTCTATACAAACAGCGTCCAGAACAGAGATAACCTCAATCTAGACTAATCTGCTCCAATTGCATTGTGCTTGTAATCACTAGCTCAATAGGCATTTATCAAGTGCCAGCTGTATACCAGACACACAGTGCTGGGTGCTAAGAACATAAAGATAAATATGATGTGCTCTTGCCCTTCCAGGGATAGAGGAGAGTGATACACCAATATTAACTGTGATGCAGGGAAATAATTGTTAGAACAGAAATGCAGGATGGGCGCCTGGGTGGCTCAGATTGTTAAGCGTCTGCCTTTGGCTCAGGTCATGATCCCGGGGTCCTGGGATCGAGTCCTGCATCGGGCTCCCTGCTCCTTGGGAGCCTGCTTCTCCCTCTGCCTCTCTCTCTCTCTCTCTCTGTCTCTCATGAATAAATAAATAAAAACTTAAAAAAAAAAAAAAAAGAAATGCAGGTCATAGGATATGCTATGGGGGAGGTACAAAGAAAGGAGCAACTATTAATAGGAATTCCCATGGCAGCAAAAAAACTGCATATGTTCTATAGTCTTAACATAAAGGTGTATGTATTTGGTGAAGGTAGGAAGGGAATACACAATTATGAAAATAGTTTTTGTGTGAGCAGAATAATGGGTGTTTTATGTCGTTACATTTTTTATTATTACTTTTCAATAATGATATTGTTTTATATACATACACACACACACACACACATTCACACACATGCTCGAATGTGACCTAGCTATTTTCTTGATGCACTTTCATGTATTGATAAGTAAACCTTTTGGCCCTGATGGTAGACACTTAGGTGGGTTTTCATCCCCTTTCCCTCCTCCTATATAATAGCTGGAAAATACCATGGGATTTTAAATATGTCACCATCACTGTGGTTTTCAAAAGAGGAAAGAAGTAGAAAAAGCTGCAGAGAAAAATAACTGCAGCGTAAATCCCAGACAAGATAGTTTTGAAGCAGACACTAAAGAAGGGAAATGCCAAGCAGATGTTTTCAGAGTCATAATGAGACTTTGAGCAAGCCTGCCAGGCAGCATCTTTGTGACAGAGACTCAAGAGACACCCAGGGATGGTCACGTGTAGAGCAGTAGCTGCGGGGAATTCACAGGCTCTTCATAGCGGAGGGACAGAGGGACAGAAGATGGCAGATGGAACTACCCCAGAAGGCCACCAACGCCCCCTGGCTGCACCAGGTTGGGGAGAGCGGGCGTGGCGTGGGGGAGCCGGGATTTTAACACGGGTTTTAGAGGAATGACTCCCTTGCACTCTTCAAGCAGACTGAATGAGAGAGTCTGAGCTATGTTAGAAAGGGAGAGACATTCAGTTAATCTTGGACTGAATCCAGGAAGCTTGTCAGTCAGGGCACTAGAAGCTACGTTCTGGTCATCGTAGCACCACCAGACGAAGCTGCCTCGAGCCTGGCTCCCCCCTTCCAACACCTGCTTGCATTTCCAGCTCTGTCAGGACATACAACCTGCCATCTGAGCAGTGTTGGGAACTGCAAAGTAAGGAAGCGGGTACCTCCTCCCTTCCCTACCCAGCTGGACTGTATCTCCGAACCATGAATGAAAGCCTGGCCGCCTCCGGAGGCTGACGCTCTCTAAACATGGTTTCCCCTGGCCCACGTCGCCCCCACCCCTCCCTGAGCGCTGGGGCCATGCAATAGCCCGTGGCTGACAGGATTTTCGGGCGCCTGCTAGACAGAGCATGGTGTCCACTTGGCATCAACTTACCAAATTCCCCATAAAGAATTGCTGTGTGTCTGAAAAACGGAATTTTTCTAAATCAAATCCTATTGGATATGTCTCAGGGGAGCTCTATATTATTTTAAAAACTATTTCAGTAGGAGAAAGAAGGAAGGGAAGATTTCAAGTTGGTGGTTTCCTCCCATTGTTGAACTTTGTAAGAGGTTGGTGGGGCTTTTTTGTTTTTTGTTTTTTTCATGGTTTCAGTGGCAGAATGTAGACAGATACATGGCAGGTGTTTGACATCAAGGCTACTTCCATCTGTGTTTTTTTTTTTTTTTTTTAAAGATTTTATTTATTTGTCAGAGAGCGAGAGAGTGCATGCACAAGCAGGGCGAGCCAAGCAGGGGGAGTGGCAGGCAGAGGGAGAGAGAGAAGCAGGCTCCCCACTGAGCAGGGATCCCCATGCAGGGCTCGATCCCAGGACCCTGGGATCATGACCTGAGCCGAAGGCAGATGCTCAATGGACTGAGCCACCCAGACATCCCTACTTCCATCTGATTTATTGGGTATGAGCATTGCAGGAGTGAGGAGGGGTGTGGGAGGGAAAGGGGGAGAGTGAGTCCCGAGCGGACAGCATTAGCAGCTGTTTCTCCAGCCAGAGCAGCCGAGAGGCTCCCGAGGGCGGACACAGCTCCCCAGGTTCCAGGGGTCCGGACCCAGATTCCACGGGGACCTGCAGCATCTGCCCTGGAACCACTTAACGATCCAGTTCTAGCCAAGAATCACTGACCGCAAACATGGGATCAAGCGTTCCCGGGAAACAACAAAGAGCGGTGTTGGTTGAAAGGGAGAAAGCGCCAAACCATCTAATAGCATCAGCACTCCTATCATCACCCTCTGAATTCCTTTTTGGGTTTTATTTGATTTCCTGCTATGGTCATGTGCAGCCCTTATCTGAACAAGGACACCCTCCCCTGGTCTGTAGGATCTGGTTGGTGGCTGGTGGCTTATCTGAAATGACAGAAGCTTCTATGACTCAGAGAGCTAAGTGCCTCTTTTCTTCTTTTAAACAAAAGCCTTTGGTCTCAGAAATGCTCATTTCACTCTTTGTTTTCTACCACAGCATGAAATAGACACACCTCTTCCAAATTCCTATCATGATCATTTGCTGTGACAATGAAATGTTTAATGTACCAGAAAATGTCTTGGTTGGACTAGATGAAAGTGTGTTATACTTAAAATTTGGTAAATAACTATCTGAACACACAGAATGGTACAATTATCTTCAGCACTGAATCTTTCTCTTCTCCTGGAAAGGATTTATCAAAAAACTTTTACAGACCAGGGTCCATTGTTCTTTTCTGATAAGAAAGAGCTCATGAAAGCTCAGATATTGGGCCACCTGAGCTCAAGTCTGGCTTTGCCATTTGTATCCACTGGGATCTGGGGTGAGCTAAATAATCACTTTGTGGCACACTTCCTCATTTGTGCCATGAGCCTGCTGCATTGAGCTGCCCTGATGAGTCTGAGATAAAGCCTGGAAAAAAAAAAACAACAACAAATTAGCCCAGTGCCTGGTACCGAGGAACACAAAGAGTAAATGTTAGCTCTTATTATCAAGTTTCACAATTGTTTCTCTCCCCACCCTTTGGGAATATATCTATTACACAGAATAATATCTGTAGCATTTTAGTCCTCTGCTTCCTTCGAGTCAATTTCTGAATTTTACAAACCAGTAAATGCAAAAATAGGCACCATAAGCAGGGAGGGATCATTCTTACACCCAATGAATTAACAAAAAAGAAATTAGATGCCATAAAACACATAATCTGAAAGGGGGCCTCTGTCTATACTCCCAGGGTTGTCTCTTACCAGGTGCCAAGAGAATGCAGAAAACTCATGGCTTTCAAAAGCATCTGTAGGGGAAGTGATTTTATATCCAGTATCTGCCCTAGAAATGCCCACGCCACCAGCAGCTCAGCATATGCACCATGCATTTGCAGGCCAATGAATGCTAAGCCGTGATTTATGTTGTGTCTACAATTGCAGACATGGGCAACAGGCTTCCGCAAGCACACAGAGAGCAGTGGCCCCAGCTTGTAGGAGTACAAAGAGTATGAATGGGGCTTAGGCAGGGGAGGGGTGGGCAGGAAACATTTGGGGTAGTCACAATTAAAAGCCTAGGCTCTCAATGTTTGGGTGTGGCCATAAAGTCACAGGGCCTAAATATAAGTCAGTGGAGAGTCGGGTGTTCTGTTTTTTTTTAAGTTTTATTTATTTAAGTAATCTCTACACCCCACATGGGGCTCAAACTCATGACTCCGAGATCAAGAGTCACCTGAGCCAGCCAGGTGCCCCAAGACAGTGAAGAATTTTGGTAAGCACATTTTAAATCATGTTTAAAAAATATACATAACCTAAAATTTGTCATTTTAGGGCGCCTGGGTGGCTCAGTCGTTAAGCTTCTGCCTTCAGCTCAGGTCATGATCCCAGGGTCCCGGGATCGAGTCCCACATCGGGTTCCCTCCTCGGCGGGAAGCCTGCTCTCCCTCTCCCACTCCCGCTGCTTGTGTTCCTGCTCTCGCTATCTCTGTCTCTGTCAAATAAAAAAAAAAAATCTTTAAAATTTGTCATTTTAACCATTTTTCAGTGTGCAGTCTTATGGCACTAAGTACATCACACTCAGTGCTGCCATCACCACCATCCATCTCCAGAAAGGCACATTTTTATTGTGGTTGTTGGAGACTGGAGATCAAGGATGAAATTTTGTTCAACAAAATGTCAGAAACCTGGGGCGCCTGGGTGGCTCAGTCAGTTATGTGTCTGACTTCTGATTTCAGATCAGGTCATGATCTCGGGGTCATGAGATTGAACCCCAAGTCGCGGGGGCGGGGTGGTCTGCTCTGAGCGGAGAGTATGTTTGAGATTCTCTTCCTCTGTCCCTCTCCCTGTGCTCTCTCTCTCTCTCTCAAAATACATAAATAAATCTTTAGACAAAATGTCATAAACCCATGTAATGTGGGTCCACAATCAGGAGAAATTGAGGTTTAACAGGAATTCAGAGGAAGGAACACCGTAGTGGGAAGCAGGCTGCCCAGCAGAGTTGGGAGAAGCAGCAAAACTGGGATTTCAGGCCTCTGGATCATGCAGCCCTCAGCAGGTTCGTGGTCCCAGTGAGGACCGTGGTCACGTTGGGCAGAATGGAAGAAAAATTAGTTAGGTTTTGCTTCTGGCCCTTTGCCAAACCCCTTGTCCCCTACTTCCTTCCCTCGTGTTCCTGACTCAAAGAACATGTTTCCCTTAGCCTTTTATTAACTGTCATGCAGGGGCCTTAATTCTTGCTTCACTTTGCAACCCAGGAGCCTTTGGTACTTGTAGTCCTTCTCATTCTCAGATCACACTCCCAGCCTCCTCCAGCCCATGGTCCTCACTCTTCCAAGATGGCACAGTGTAAGATCCTGAGCAGTGGAGCCAGACGGGCCAGTTCAGAGCCTTGCCCCATCACTGCTGTGTGCCCCTAGCCAAGTCCCATCTATTTCCTCATCTATAAAATGGGAATTAGCTCCCTACGTCCCACAGCGTGGGACGGCTAAAATCAAAGTCTTGCATAGAGTCCTGGAGTAGGTGCTCAAAACATGCCGGTTTCCCTCGCTGCACCATCAGCCAGCTGCGGAGCACGTTGTGGTTCTATTTTTTTTTTTTTTCTTTTCCTTTCTATTTCAAAAAAGTATTACTACTCAATATGTCGGGTCCATGTTATGCACTTTTGGGGCTGTAATAAGGAGAAAACTTGTTACAGTTACTAACTACACTTTAATGGAAAGAATGCAACAAGAACACAAAGAGAGGCAGTGGAGGGCTGGGCACACAGTAGGTGCTCAGTCACGGTTGTCAGAGACCGCAGACCAAGAAGGGGCAACAGGGCTCTGAGCTTCTCCAGAAGGAGCTCTTCGCTTTGGTTGGAGATGGGAGGTTTCAGGCAGGGGGGCATAGGATTTTGACTGATGGGGCATGAATGCCAAGCAAGAATCTCCCACACTGACAACTTTCCCCCCTGGGCAAGGTTCCTCCTCCCTTCCTTTGTGTCCCACCCTAAGAGACAACTGGTGGGAGAATTTCAGACCAGGTGGAGCGTGGTTCACTTACAGACGAGAAAGAGTTTTGTGACTGCAGGTTATATGAGGGAAAGGTAGTCATGAATGGCCGTGGTTTAGAGGAAAAACTGATAGGATATCAACAGGGGGGACAGGCTTGACTTGAGAATATGGAAAACTGGTTAAGAACATGGACTTTGGCTTCAGACCCAGATGTGGGTTCTGCCTCTGCCTCACACAGGCTGTGCGATCTCTTATTTAACCTCTCTGAACCTCAGTCTCCTCATCTATAAAATGGGATTGCAACTTCAGGAGGTTTCTTTGAGGAGTAAATGAGGTAATGTCTATCACAGTGCCTGACATAGAGTAAGCACTCAACAAATGCCTACTATTATCATTGGAGAAAGAGCAATGGAAAAAATAAACTTGCTTTTGCTCAACAAATGATCTTAAGTTTCTTTACATTCTAATCGCTAATGGAAATTTTAAGGTAATGGTGGCAAATCAGACTCTGGGGATCCGTCTCTGGCTAACAAGTATGATATATTTTGTAAGCTACTGATGTTCTCCAGAATCGCTCTATCCATTTTGAGGATTCAGTTTTCTCAAGTGGGTCAGATTAAGCAGCAACAATTACTTCTTTTCCTTTGTTTCTCCAGTTTTTTTTCCCCCTTGGCCTTTCCTAGGGCTTTTGCTTCAAGAATTTGCACACATATCCTATGTTGAATAGCAGGAGAAAAGCCTTATGAACAGCAGGTCAGTGGGAATTACTGAGTGTCAGGACATTGGGCAGCAGGCAACTTGGTGTCTGGATATTAGAAGTCTAAAAGCTTGAAAAGCGGTCATGAAACTTATGTGAAAGATGTACAAAAAAGTAGGCAAAATGGAACTTGTAGGTGATGTCTAAATGGCATTCTAGTTTTAATCTGAAAGTCTTAAAACTAAACATCACTTTTATTTTTTCTTGCAAATGAAAGATGGCTGAAACAAGGCTGCCTTCTAGATAAAGGGATTTTATTGATTCATTGGTAACTGAAAATTTAGAGCACTGATTTCAGGTGAGGTTGGATCCAGCCGCTCAAAAGATGCCACCTAGGCCAGGGTTCTCTCCTCCCCCCCAGTGTCTTATATAGTGTTGGCTTTATTTTCTGGCTTCACAAGGTGGCCCTAAAGGCAGCCCTGTGGTCTCCCTTATCCCTTTGGCATGTCCAAAATTCATATCTTCATACCACACCATCCAGAGTAAAAGGATTGGTCTCTTTCCCCAGAACTACTATAAGAGAAAGAAGTTTTATCGTTCCCAAGAGCCATAGCAAGTATCTTCTCCTGGCTTGTTGGCTATGGTTGTGTTAGTGCTAATGTCCAAGCCAATCCAGATGACTTGGGGACACAGGTGGGTGTGCCAGTTGGTTTAAACCCACTAAGGCCCTCTCCTGGAACTTGTGGTACGTTTGATCCCAACCAAGCCAAATTTCCTCTGGAAATTTGAGGTCCTATTGCCAAGAGAGGGAATAGATGCTCGGTAGCAAGTAGTCAAAGTGTGCTATATCGTATTTTTAAGAGGGACCATCAAATTCACACAGTTTGTGCTTACAGATTTGTATACTAAGACCAAAGGCAAAAGAAATGCCTATTTCTCACATGATTTTTTTCCTGTTGCTAGGTTACAATAATCAGGAAGGATTTTAGCACTTGACAGTTTTGCACCTTAGTACTGACCTGGAAGCGCGGAGGGTGTGGCATTTACAGATAAGTAACTGAAGGCCAAGGTCAAATGAATGGAGGACCTAGTTAGTTTCCTCAACAGAGAAAGGTCTGGTTCCTTCCTGGCCCCGCTGCCTTCTGAGGGTGCTGCTGGCTCCAGCCCAAAGGGCTCTGCAGTCTTCAGCTTCTGTTAATGTCTCCCTTAATCCCAAAGGACATTGCTCTCTGACTAATACTAATATACGTTTTTAATGTCTAGGTGAATCAAGTATGCCTTAAAAGGAAAACCCTCGGGCGCCTGGGTGGCTCAGTTGCTTGGGTGACTGCCTTCGGCTCAGGTCATGATCCTGGAGTCCCTGGATCGAGTCCCGCATCGGGCTCCCTGCTCGGCAGGGAGTCTGCTTCTCCCTCTGACCCTCCCCCCTCTCATGTGCTCTCTCTCATTCTCTCTCTCAAATAAATAAATTAAAAAAAAAAAAAAAAAGAAACATTCATCTCATCTTTCTAAAAAAAAAAAAAAAAAAAAAAGGAAAACCCTCCTCTCTCAGCCCATGTGGTGACACTGAGGGTACCCTGGGCTTCTAGGCCAGAGAACAGCAATCAGGATGCATGGTTTCTATAACATAATGGGGCTAAATGAAAGGTCTCTAACTCCAACTTTCAATTATAGTTTAGAAAAGGTTTGAGTAACAGAATTGAAGCAGAGATCAGCTAGAGGAAAGATGCATAATCAGATTTTTTGTGTCTGAAATTGCTCTGGGGGAGGCACCATTCATTTATTCAGCAAATATTTGTCCAAGACTCACCATGGCCCCAGGTACTGGGGTACAGTGGTGAACGCAGACATGACTGTCTACATGGGGTTTATAGTCAAGCACAGAGGAGGAAGACAATAACCAAATGACTATGCAATTCCACTGTGTAAGGGCAATGAATTAAAAAATGCAGGTAGGGTGCCTGGGTGGCTCAGTTGGTTAAGCATCTGACTTCAGCTCAGGTCATGATCCCAGGGTCCTGGGCTTCCTGCTCAGTGGGGAGTCTGTTTGTCCCTGGCCCTCTGCCCCTCCCCCTGCACGCTCTCTCTCTCAAATAGATAAATAAAAATCTTTAAATTAAAAAATACAGGCATATTTAGACACTGTTAAGAAAGTCTTAGATAAATTTTGTGGATTAAATGTATAGAGAAACTTCCAATATAAAACACCTTAAGATGCTGGATAAAATATAAAAACCACAATCTTCTTTTTTGTCAGTTAAGGTATAATTTGCATATAATGAAGTTCACCGATGTTAATTGTACAAGTCAATGAATAACGATGAATGTATACAGTCACATAACCGCCAGCACGGTCATGGTGCACGCAGCACATTTCCATCACCCCACCAAGTGCCCTGTGCAGTCAGTGCCTTCCCCCCATGCTCGCTCCATATCCGGATTCTCAGCGTTCCCACCATAAAGCACCCTCACCACAAGCATTTTCACTGCATAACTACTTGGCACAAAAGCAATTCTGCCATAAAAGACAAGATCACAAAAAATTAAAGAGAGACATTCATTAAAAAGGACATAATGAAACATGAAAATTAATAGCAAAATTATAGGCTTTGTTGCAAAATACAAAATACTTGAATATATGAAAAACGTGCAGAGATTCATGGCAAAACTATGCAAATAACTGATTTCATTTTGTGGATTGTAGTTAAGCACTTCAAAATCTTTTGTTCATAGTATTATCCCCTTTTTTTTTTTTTTTTGGCTTGTTGATTCCTCCCCTTGTTCAGCACCACACTTTAAAAAAAAAAGATTTTATTTATTTATTTATTTTAGAGAGAGAGAGAGAGAGACTGTGCATGGGGGGGACAGTGAGGAGCAGAGGAAGAGGGACAAGTGGACTCCCCACTGAGCGGGGAGTCCAACCTGGGGCTCGATCCCACAACCCTGAGATCATGACCTTAGCTGAAATCAGGAGTTGGGCACTTAACTGACCGAGACAGCCAGCTGCCCCAGCACCACACTTTTTATTTTTTCATTAAAATTACTTCCTTCATTAAAAGAGGAATCAGTTTCCAAATAGTAGGATGCATATTTGCAAATGAGTTTTGTATTGCATTCATTGTGAAAGCCTTCTGATGTTGTTTGTTCTTGGCGCATTGTCACATGTCCATCGATAGATGTTCCAAAGTCCTATAGGAAAGGTGGGTTCAAGACTTTGCACCACCGTATAGACCATTATGAAGGCTAAGATTTACGTCATATAAAAATGGGAGTACTGCATCAGTGGAGTAATGAAACCCAACTGTTATTTTTTTTTTATCTTTTATGGCAAAATTGCCTTACAGTCAGTTATGCAATGAAAATGTTTATGGCAAAAATGCTTGCAGCAAAGATGCTATGGCAAGACTACAGAGAACCCCCCTGATCCCTGGCAACCATTGATCCACTTCTTGTTACTATAGTTTTGTCTTTTCTAAAATTTCATGTAAATGAAATTATACATTATGTGGGTTTTTTGTGTTTGAATTCTTTCACTTAGCATCATGCTTTTGAGATGTCTTCATGTTGCTGTGCATGTCAGGAGTCTGTCCCTTTCTATTGATGAGTGGTATTCCACTGGATGGATACACCACAGTTTTATTAATTCACCAGCTGATGGATGTTTGAGTTATTTCTGGTTTTGAGTTATTATGAATAACGTGGATGTAAATATTCACCTATATGTCTTTGGGCAGAAGTACATTTTTATTTCTTTCGGGTAAATACCTAGGAATGAAATGCTGTATCTTATGGTAAGCAGAATTCTAGGAATGACCCCCAAGGACGCTCACCCTTGTATAACCCTCTCCCCTTTGACTGTGAGTGGAACAGGTGAATATAAGGAGATACCACTTTCATGATTATGTTACCTTACATAGCAAAGGGAGATTACCTGGGTGGGCCTAATCTAATCACACGCACCCTTTAAATGGGGCAGACAAAAAGGGAAGTCGGAAAGATGCGAAGTGCAGAGTGACTCAGTGAGTCCTTACTGGCTTGAATATGGTGGGGGTCCCAAAGAAGGAATGTAGACACCCTTGAGGAGCTGAGAGGAGTCTCCAGCTGACAGCCAGCAAAGAAATGGAGACCTCAGAACCGCAACCAGAAGGAACTGAATTCTGCCAACAACCTGAATGAGCTTGGAAGCAGATTTTTATCCCAGAGCCTCCAGAAGAGGCCTCAGCCCAACTGACACGTCGATTGCAGTCTTGTAGTCTTGTGATACTATGAGCAGACAGCCCAGTCACATTGTTTCAGATTTCTGACCTTCAGAACTATGAGCTAATATAAAAGAATGTAGTTTTAAGCCACTAAATTTGTGGTAATTTGTTACAGCAGTAGAAAACTAATATATAAGGCATATATGTTTACCTTCATTATAAACTGCTAACTTGTTACCCAAAGTGGCTATTCCATTGTTATCCACCCACCTATGATGTATGAGAATTCCTGTTCTTCCATATTATTGACAATACTTGAGATTGTTTGTCTTTTTCATGTCTTAACCACTCTTGTGAATGATATTTCATTGTGGTTTTAATGTGCATTTCCCTAATAACGAACAATCTTAAGCATCTTTTGATGTGTTTTGTTTGCTATCCATATATCTAGTGAAATGTCTGTCCAAACCTTTTACCCATTTTTTAGATGGTATTGTTTGTCTTGTACTTTCAAAGCACTGCTGGGCTGGCGGCAAAGTAAAGGGAACAGAAGGCAAAAGTATGAGAAAGCCTGATTGCACAAGGGGAAGCAAAGGTGGAGCAGGCCTTTGCTGAGAGGGCTGGAGGAAAGGTTTCTGCCAGCCCCACAGTCTGAGTTTAAATGAGTCACATGCAGGGGTCAGGAGATAAAAAGCATGTGGCTTGAGCAGGGTGGGAGCCCAGAACCCTTGAAAGACCAAAACAATGGCCGTACAAGAAAATGACTTGCCTGCGTAAGATGTTGCCGATCTCAGCCATGCAGGGGTGAAGTACTGAAAAATCTCCCTCGGGGCGCCTGGGTGGCTCAGTTGTTAAGAGTCTGCCTTCGGCTCAGGTCATGATCCCAGGGTCCTGGCTCAGGTCATGATCCCAAGGTCCTGGGATGGAGCCCCGCATAGGGCTCCCTGCTCAGCGGGAAGCCTGCTTCTCCCTCTCCCGCTCCCCCTGCTTGTGTTCCCTCTCTTGCTGTGTCCCTCTCTGTCAAATAAATAAATAAATAAAATCTTAAAAAAAAAAAAATCTCCCTCAAGTAGTCCCACCTTCAGGCTTCCACTCTCAAGTGTCTGAGCCTGAAATTTATGCCTTCTAGAGTATGTAATGTAAATGGACCTGAAACCTTTAAACTGAAACTTTATTTTAAAGCAGCTCCATGTTCATCTACCTGGTCATTGCACTGTAATGCAGGACTCCAAGAGGTCCGTAGATAAAGTGCCAAGGTACATGAATTCACAATAAATAAAAATCACTGAATAAACAAGGAAGTGACATCATGAATGATGTCATCTGAAACAATTATACTGGACTGCAAAGACTACTAATATTGGAATGATTGGATACAGAATATGAAATAAGTGTGTTTAATATTTTTAAAAAGATAAGATAATAGAATAAAAGCATAACAAGGAGAAAAACATCCAAGACTGACAGATTACCTAGAACAAAAGTAAAAATTACATGACGGCTGATTACTCAACAGCAACAACACAGCCAGAAGACAGATGAATGATATCTTCAAAGTGCCAATTGAAAATAACCATGAACCTAAAATTAGATGTCATGACACTATATTTTAATAACAAAATCAAAATAAAGATATTATCAAACCCAAATTAGCAGATCTGAGTGACAAAAACCATCACTATGAATCTTCTTAAGGATGTACTTTAAGGAACAAGAGAATGATCTCACACGAAGTTTCTGAGATGCAAAAAGGAATGATGAGGAATATCGGTAAAAACTGTGAACAGATGTAAATAATACTGCATATAGGACATGATCATGTCTAATTGAAGGGTCAAAAATATCCAGGGGAGGGCGCCTGGGTGGTTCAGTCAGTTGGGCCATGGACTCTTGGCTGAGGTCTTGAGTCTTGAGATCAAGCTTTCAGCAGGGAGTCTGGTTTCTCTCCCTCTGCCCCTCCCCCCACTCACGCACACACACATTCTCTCAAATAAATAAATAAATCTTAAAAAAAATACCCGAATGAGAATTAAAAACCTGGAAAAAATAGCCCTCAAATTGGAATGAATGTATTTGATATAATGAACATATTCTTCTGTTCTTCAAGCCTTACAGCACTTAATCCTCCCAACCACCTTTTGAGGAAGGTGTTATTATTAGCCCATTTTTCAAATGAAAAGACACACATAGCCTTGAAGTATCATCAGGGACTTATGCCAGGTCTATCAGATGCTGAGCCTACTCTCTCGAGCACTCAACCACTCTGCTCTCACTGGCAATAGCTGTTGTGGAAAATACAGACAAGTATAAAGAAATAAAGACAAGTGATACAGGCAAGCATAAAGCCAAGAATTCCACTGACTCATGATTGTCTATATGTATCAGTACACCCAGCACATAATTTTGAAAAAGATTGGTATCATACCTATTTATTGTTTTGACCCTCATTTCATATTACCAGTTAATATAATATTCTAGGGGCGCCTGGGTGGCTCAGTTGGTTGGGCGACTGCCTTCGGCTCGGGTCATGATCCTGGAGTCCCGGGATCGAGTCCCGCGTCGGGCTCCCTGCTCGGCGGGGGGTCTGCTTCTCCCTCTGCCCTCTTCCCTCTCGTGCTCTCTGTCTCTAATTCTCTCTCTCTAATATAATATTCTAAAGGTAATCATCTTGCTTTTAATTATTTTTTGGAAAGATATTTTTAAATGATTGCATTGCTTAGTATTTTTTAACCTCTTTTTTTTTTTTAAGATTTTATTTATTTATTTGCGAGAGAGAATGAGAGACAGAGAGCGTGAGAGGGAGGAGGATCAGAGGGAGAAGCAGACTCCCGGCTGAGCAGGGAGCCCGATGCGGGACTCGATCCCGGGACTCCAGGATCATGACCTGAGCCGAAGGCAGTCGCTTAACCGACTGAGCCACCCAGGCGCCCATTTTTTAACCTCTTTACCCTTATTTTTCTGTCTTCTATGATGTTCACTCTTAATTTTTGTTAGAAGTGAGGATAATACACATTTTTGTTTTAGAGATCTTCATTTGCAAATAAACATCTGTGTCCTATGATTACAAAATTATGTGATTCAAAGCAGATTTAGGATACAAAATGTGGATTTTCAAAACGTACAAATTTGATAGTTCTTCTTGACAAAAGTCTTTGCTTTATGACAAAATTTTCCTGTATGTATTCTTTTACATAAGCTGTTTCCTTAAAATATGGAAATATCACTTTATGAAAATTAGATGCATATGGAACTTCACATAAATGCATTTGTGACTTTAAAAGATATACATTTGTATATATGTATACATGTATATATATATATATACAGATATATATTTCAGTCTCAAGCCAGAGGTTAATTATCATCGTATTATTATAATGTGGATAGTAAAATCTCATTAATTCAAATATGCTATGAATTTTAAGCTTTTAATTACTCAGATATAAAATATACAGTTTATAGTAAGGAGAAACCAGTACGGGGTATGTGTATGTATTCAATCCTGTTACGCTTTGCACAAAACATTAACTTGTTCCATTTTATTTTTTTAGTACCTGTTTGCAGTTTGATGAGTATAAAATATCCATATCCAGAAGTAACAAGATGGCATGTGAACATTAAAATTTTTTTTTATTCTTATGTTAATCCCCTACATTACATCATTAGTTTTAGATGTAGTGTTCCATGATTCATCGTTTGTGCATAACACCCAGTGCTCCATGCAGAACGTGCCCTCCTCAATACCCACCACCAGGCTAACCCATCCTCCCACCCCCCTCCCCTCTAGAACCCTCAGTTTGTTTTTCAGAGTCCATCGTCTCTCATGGTTCGTCTACCCCTCCAATTTCCCCCACTTCATTCTTCCCCTCCTGCTACCTTCTTCTTCTTCTTTTTTTTTTCTTAACATATATTGCATTATTTGTTTCAGAGGTACAGATCTGTGATTCAACAGTCTTGCACAATTCACAGCGCTTACCAGAGCACATACCCTCCCCAGTGTCTATCACCCAGTCACCGCATCCTTCCCACCCCACCCCCCACTCCAGCAACCCTCAGTTTGTTTCCTGCGATTAGAACATTTAAATTTTTACCAAATATGGATATGGATAGTCTCATCTACCCTTCCCATTTTACCCACCTAAAACTTCACTTGAAATAGAGCTGAATTTTGTAACCATGTGTTCATCATAGCCTGATAGGGTAAGATTGTATTCAGGACTATTTGTGAGCTTCTGTGCATGAGATCACCCTCAATCAAACATTATTCCCACGAGGTCTCCCCTCTGCTCCACACATCTTTATGTGCCTCTCCTCACTTCTACCAGGAGCTAGCTAGTACTCAGCCCGTGCAAAAAAAAAAAAAAAAAAAAACCCTTTTACATAGTATCTTAAGCGGAATAGAGAAAAGAAAATATGCTGAAGGGTATGATGGAATTCATTCTAAATCCAAGTATAAATTTGTTTGCTGGGGGGGTGGGAGGGGTGAGAGATGCCTTGCCGCGGGGTCTGCCTTGTCCCATTAACCCCATCTACGTTCAGGCTCGCGCGGCTCGGTCTCCAGTCCCAAATACCACTGCCCTCCTATTTCTGCCCTACTGCCCTCGTGAATCTGAATCTGTGATTTAAAACAGGCATCACTGACATCCTTCCTGGACCGCCTAATGCTAGGTCGCTGTTGTCAGGGCAACAGCGAGTCTGAAGGGAGAACCGGCTCTCGGAGTTTCCACGGAAACCGCTCCCCACTGAGGCAGGTGCGGCGGGCCGTGAGGCGCCGGGTAGAGCCCTCGGGGCGGGCGGGGCCCCCGGGAAGCCGCGGGGCGTGGCTGGCAGGCCGCAGTGCGCCCTATATCGGTTATACATACATATATTTAAAAAGCACTATTTTCCGAGAGGTATTTCACTTGCAAAACAGAACCACTAATTCCTTCCGGCTTGATAAAATCCAGTCGCTCTGGAGGAGCTGTCAGCGCGTTGGAGATGGTCCAGGTCAAGGAGGATCTGCAAAGGAGCTCCCCCAGACAGTAAGGTTCTGTTGGCCAGAATTCTCTGGAGAGGCGGGAACGTTAGTGTGAGCCACTAAAACGTGAGGGAAACAGTTCGATGAGCTTCCTGCGTGCACTTTGCATGGTGCCAGGATGTCCTATCAATGCCCAGAAATCTAGTATAAATAAAGTTGAGGTTTGCTGCGTTCTTTTACGTAAGTCCCCTTGACATTTGAGACGCAAGTTAGGTTAACTAGAAGGGCGCCCGCCTCTCGTTTTGTTTCACAAATGCTGCTGGGAAGAGTCTCAGATTTATGCTCAGAGCGAATAGGAAAGAACTGAGGTTTCTGGAGAATTCCCAGGTCAAGGCGGGAGCTCGAACCTTTCTCCTGGTCGGTCCCTGCACAGTCGTCCGAGCTGCGGCATCGCTGGGGCTGAGGCAGGGTGACTGCGGTGGAACATGCGGACCTCAGTCCCCAGCCTGTCATCTGTGTGTCTCTTTATGGGGGGAGGGGCTGCCTGACATAGTTATTAGACCTGGCAGCTGCGTTGGCGGCACCAAGGAGCATTTTGAGTGAGCTTGCCGAACATGAGGGGCTTTCAGCCGGCCGCCTGCTAGTCACTTCTGGCTGCCTGAGAGGCGGCTCTCCGCGCTTTGTCTTCTTAGCAGCGGCGGGGGGAGTGCGCGCACTCGCCGAAAACAACTGGAAACGTGAGTATCCGTGGCTCGGCGCGGCTCGCAGGCGGCTCGGCTCCGAGGGCAGGCTTCCAGCCGGGTGGCGGGCACGCACAGGCAGCGAAAGGAGAGGCGGGCGCGCCGGGGATCGGGCTGCCGCGGGGCCTCGCCACGCACGTCGTCGCCACGCCTCGTCTGGAGGTGGTGCGCGCTGGCGCGGCGAGGAGGCGACAGCTCGGGCGCCTGTAGGAGGGGGCTTGGGCGCCCAGTTTCTCGCGCGGGGCTTGGGAACGAGTCCCGTGCTTTGGGTATGACCCTCGGGCCTAGGCAGCCCGCGTAGCCCTGTTATCTTGGGGTGGTTTTTTTTTTTTTTTTTTTTGAGAAAGAAAAGAAGATGCATTTTAGGTTTGGGTCAGTACAATGAGATAAGGCCAGTGTTTTCCCGCCCTGGGAGACCTTTGTGCGCAGCGCAGCGCAGTGACCGTCGTGGTGCGTCCTTGCAGAGGCCCCCGGGCGTGGGGGCGGCGCCGGGACGGCGAGGCGTCCGGGTTCCTTTGGGATCTCAGCGCCTTTGGGATTTCCGAGTCTCGTGGGCCTCTGGGTCTCGGCGAACCCCAAATTCAACTCTTCCCTTCCCCGCCTCACATATTGGGTTCTAACAGGGCAGACATTTTACGGAGAACAGATATAAAACACTAATTCCCTCTTTTCTCCTCAAACTGTGAGTGTGAAGAGGTGTGGTGGTTTTTTGGTTTTTGTTGTTGTTGTTTGTTTTTTCTTACCCTTCACTGCTAGAGGGACTCTTGTTCAACTTGTTTTTATATTTTTTCTCTGGATAAGATTTACAACTTTACAGAGGTGGCATTTTGCAAGGATCGCTCCGTGGTTTATATATTTCTTAGAGGACGTCGGCTTTTCCCTAGGGGTTCCAGGGAGCATTTTTACCAGAGTCCGTTGGCTCCAGAATGTCACGTTCAATGTTTCGTGTGCATTTTGATGATGATCTGGTTCAGACCCAAATGTGTGATATTGAGACGCAGTCTCTGCTCTTACTGGATCTAAAGCCTAACTGCTGCTGTCTCCAAGGCTCGGTTTCTTGAGGTGGTGCCTGGTACCCAGTATCAGGGGCTGATGGCTATGGAAGGGTTTACCTTCTCCATAGGGCCAGCCAGAGCCAGAACCCATCAGATGTTGGGTGTGTGGGCAGTCAACTGCGGGCAAGCTGCTTAAGCTTTCCAGACCTCAGTTTCTTAATCTGTAAACAGGTACAGCAAAATACTATCTCATTGAGATAGGCTGACATTTGTGCTAGTCTTCCAATTCCATGGTACACTAAGCAGCATTTCCGTTATAACTTGACAGTTGAGGATTAGCTTAGAAATTAGCTTAGAGGGGCGCCTGGCTGGCTCAGGCAGTAAAGGATGTGACTCTTGATCTCAAGGTTGTGAGTTCAAGCCCCATGTTGGATACAGAGATTACTTAAAAAATAAAATCTTAAAAAAAGGAGGGGGTGTGTGCCTATGTGACTCAGTTGGTTAAACGTGGGACTCTTGATCTCAGCTCAGGTCTTGATTTCGGGGGTCGTGAGTTCAAGCCCCATCCTGGATGTGCAGCCTACTTAAAAAAAATTAGCTTAGAATTTGCCTAAAAACAGACCAACCAAATGATTGTAAATGAGTTTACAGGCAAAGAACTAAAGAACTAAAACTATTATGGACATGCTTATGTCCCCTTTAACTTTACATATCAGGTTATGGCCCTGGGTAAAGGTTGATGTCTCTCTCACCTGAAAATGAGATTTGATATTTGGTGCTTTAATTTGCCCCAAATCTTGGTTTTCTTTCCATCATGGAGTGTGATTTCTCAGGTTTTTGCAATTGAGTTCCTTGTTAACAAAAACCAGGTGATGATTAAGTAAAACAAAAAAAGTGTTGTGAAAGGAAATTAATGGGATTCTGAGATTTTAAGTATGACATTCAACCAGAAATAAATACCACTGCTGAATTCTACTCTAGTAAAATAATGGTCAGGGTTTCTAATTTTGTCCATTGTACTTTAAAAAGAATGTGGAGAGGGGCACCTGGCTAGCTCCCTGTTGGAGGAGCATGCAACTCTTGATCTTGGGGTCTTGAGTTCTAGCCCCGCACTAGGTATAGAGGTTACTTAAAAATAAAATCTATTTAAAAATGCAAAGAAACTGGAGGAGGGGTTGAGACTGGAACCACCAAAATAACTTAATGAAGGAAAAAGAAGAGAAACTAAAAAAAAAAAAACAAACAAAAACCTAGGACTGTGTCAGCTGCTAGAAAAATAGAATAAGAGAAAACCAGATTTTGGTAGGTTATAATGACAAACTCAAAAATGGTAAAACAGTGAAAGAAGCCACTGAGGAGCTTCAAGAATAATTTATCATCTGCCCTTCATAGTTTAGCTTTAGCCATTCTTTTTTTTTTTTTTTAAGATTTTATTTATTTATTTGACAGAGAGACACAGTGAGGGAGGGAACACAAGCAGGGGGAGTGGGAGAGGGAGAAGCAGGCCTCCCACGGAGCAGGGAGCCCGATGTGGGGCTCGACCCCAGGACCCTGAGATCATGACCTGAGCTGAAGGCAGATGCCCAACAACTGAGCCACCCAGGCACCCCCTAGCCTTAGCCATTCTTAAACCTGGCTGCATGTAAAGATCCCCTGGGGACTTTAAAAACTCTTCTATGGCTTGGGTCCCTCTCCAGGCCCAGATTCTGACTTAACTCATCTGAGTCCAAGTGTGGATATTTTGTCAGAGCTCCCTAGGTGAGACACTAGAGAATGAAACACTGGTCATGCCTAGGATGGCAAAGTCCACCGCTGCAGGGGCCAGCAGGGAGCATAAATACCTGAGGCCCACCAGGGGCTTGGTGGGGTTAACTAGGGAGGGCAGGTGTGATCTGCCGATGGATGTCAGCCAGCTTTGCCAGATCTTCTGCTTTAGCAAGGGAATCTGGAAATCTGGTTTTCAAATTTATGAATATGAACTCTCCAGATCTTTAAAGGTTAGTAACTAATGAAGAGCAGAGCATTTAAAAGTACATTGTGCTTGCCAAACAAAATACACCTGCTGAAGCTGGCTCACAGGCCCCATTAGGCAACCCTAGCCACAGACTTCTTCCTTCTGAAGGAAGAGCAGGGGCTGACTAGCTGCACTCCCAGGACCTCTTCTAGCTTCAGGGTTGTTTTTTGTTTGTTTGTTTTAAGATTTTATTTATTTACTTGACAGAGAGAGCAAGAGAGCACAAGCAGGGGGAGTGGCAGAGGGAGAAGGAGAAGCAGGCTCCCCTCTGAGCAGGGAGCTGGATGGGGGACTACATCCCAGGACCCCGGGATCATGACCTGAGCCGAAGGCAGATGCTTAGCTGACTGAGCCACCCAGGTGCCCTTCTAGCTTCAGTTCTGGTTTTGTTTATTCCTTTTTTTTTTAAGATTTATTTATTTGTTTTAGAGAGAGAGTGCATGAGCCAGAGTAGGGACAGAGGGAGAGAGAGAATCTCAAGCAGACTCCCTACTGAGCTGGGAGCCTGACTTGGGGCTCAATCTCATGACCCTGAGATCAGGACCTGAGCCAGAATCAAAAGTCGGATGCTTAACTGACTGAGCCACCCAGATGCCCCTGTTTATGCTTTCTTTTTCTTTTTCTTTTTTTTTTAAAGATTTTATTTATTTGACAGAGAGAGAGATAGAGCAGAAACACAAGCAGGGGGAGTGGGAGAGCGAGAAGCAGGCTTCCTGCCGAGCAGGGAGCCTGATGTGGGACTCGATCCCAGGACCCTGGGATCATGACCCGAGCCGAAGGCAGATGCTTAACGACTGAGCCACCCAGGCGCCCTATGCTTTCTTTTTAACTTAAACATTTCTTGGCCTCATTCTCTCTGAAGGCGTATGTCTTCCTGGCTAAGTATCTACTCCTAAATAGATCTCTTTGGATTATTTGAATGAAGAAAAGTTTCTAGTTCCCAAGCCTCCCCTGACTTCAACTTAAGAGGCTGGCCCCTAGATACTGGGGTAGTGACTGTGGGCCCTAAGGTTAGGAGATAACCACTCTTACTGCTCCCTGACATTTACCACTCAGAGCTCTCTGCCTCCTTCTGCTGGTCATGGAGATGGGGTGAGTGAAGATTGGGAGGCTTGATCCATTCTCTGGGAGCTGGGAACTGCCTGGAAGCTGCCTTCTGGTGTCTCTTTGGTTTGGGAAAAACAAACATGTATATAAGCAGCACCACCGTTGAAGCATGAGCCATATAAATGGGACTTCAAAAGTTCCCATTTCACACATCTCTTAAATTTTCCTCTACTTTTCCCTGAGCTACACAAGCAATGGAAAATAGTATGTCCCCATGAGCAAAGAGGAGGCATTCAGCACCACTTTCCAGAGGTAGAAAAAATTCAGACCTAAACATGTGATTCCACTGGATTCTCCCTGCCTCTTCCCACTGGGTTAGGGCTACTGTTTTTGTTTGGATGTTGGAGGCAGGGGGTGAAGTAGATGCAGTGCCGCCTGGCTTGACAAAGCTGTTTTGAACAAAGCTGGCTTCTGCTCATCCATGCTGGGGTAAATGTTCATCTCCCCTGCCGCCTTGCACGCATGGGTCTCTGGTAGGTTTGGAAGGCTCTCAGTGCCTCACCATTGGGAAGAGAGGGAGGTACCACCCTGGTCTTAGCCCTACAGAGAGGGAAGAGCCAGAGAGACACAGTTGTCCTGCCTTCCTGCATCTAAATGAAATCAGCATTCTTTAGCACCTGCCTGTTTCCCAGAGAAAAGAAAAGGAAATAGGTGTTTCCTTGGCTTCTGGTTGCCAAACCCAGAAATGTGTTTCTTGGAGGAGCGGAAGCCGCATCAACCCTGATATTGAGCTGCCCAGGCTACAGGTGGGACCAAGGTGCTCTACTCTGGCTAATCTCCCTCTCTCCCAGTGAGTGCAGGAAAAAAGGGGTTGATTCTTGTACTGGGTTCCTAGATGAACGCATTTCACTTCATCAGCCCTTGCCTCCAGCTGGGAACCAGCTTTCAAGGACCAGGATGTATGATGGGGTGCCATGAGGCCCGTTTGAGGATCTGACAGTGCAGCCTCAGGACTATGGCTCAAGAAAGGGCTGTACATAAGATCCCTCCTACTCCATACTCCTTTTAGTCAAGGGACCAACCTGTGGAGTGTACTTTGGGATCAGCCTGACTTGATGTCTGTCTTCCTCCTGTGGCCCAGGCTGCTTGTTAAATACATCAATTGCCTTGCCCCAGAACCTGGAACTAGTTTTGCCCATTTCTGGCTTGATCATGATAGGTTGCCAATGGCAAGTCCTGGCCAATGGACTTGTCCACCAGGCCTCACACAAGCAGCTGGTCTTTTTCCTTGAGGTAGTTCCTCTGGTTGCCTCTCCATTCTAGAACTTACCTGTTGGTTCCTCCTTTTTGGCAAGTTCGCTCTTAACAGAGTGTGTGTCCAGGAACAAAGAAAAAAGGTAAAACACACCAATCCGAGTTTTTGAACTTCGTGTTGGTTGTAGAAAAATTGGTGAAGGGAAAATTTGATACTGTTGGCTAAAATGCAACGGTATACTCATGATTATTCATCTCTGTCCTGCATGATTAAAGACTCTTCTTATAGGAGATTGTTAGAGCAGTGTCAGTAAAGTATCCTCCAGGCTGAGAAGGGACTTTAAGACCGAAAAACAAAGCAAGCCACTCCCTAGAATTTACACAAAATTTTATTCAGGGTAACTTACTGACAGGAGGATTGGGCAGGTCGTAGATGATCCAGGCAGTAAGCAACCATCCTCTGCCTCTAGTCTCCACCAAGTCCCCAGCTTTGGTAGAGCAAGGGACATGGTGGTGAGGCCACAGGGTAGCGATGCCATCTGGCCCCAGAGGATCTTTACTGGGTACCTGAAGTGGGGCCTTCTGTGTGACAGTCATCTCTGCTAGTTACCTAAAGTGATGCCTTGTGTGCACCACTTTAGGGATGATCAAAACAAGCTTTCCCACATTCCAGTCAGGTCATACATTAACCTCCAAAGGGCCTGGAACGTGTAGTCTCAAGGGAGGTCTTGGTGTGGGCATGAACAGGATGGAGGGCCAAAGATGGAGTCAGTGTTGTTAACACTTCTACAGAGATGAGTAAGAATATTAGTAAAGCTCAGTTATGTAATACTATGAACTGTAATTGGTTATAAAAAGTAATTCCATTCAAAGTTTTATTTTTTATTTTAAAGTAGATTATTATCATCATATAGTAGCAAGCTAAGAAGTAAATTATCCTTTTAATGTGTAGTTATATTCAGTGGGCCACAAAGTGCTCAAAAATTGCAATGAAATTTTTAAATTAAATCTACTAAATAATTACTGTTTTTCCCACTGAGTATAAAAATGAGGAAGCGGGGGCGCCTGGGTGGCTCAGTTGGTTAAGCGACTGCCTTCGGCTCAGGTCATGATCCTGGAGTCCCTGGATCGAGTCCCGCATCGGGCTCCCTGCTCGGCGAGGAGCCTGCTTCTCCCTCTAACCCTCCCCCCTCTCATGTACTCTCTCTCTCTTATTCTCGCTCTCTCAAATAAATAAATAAATCTTTAAAAAAAAAAATGAGGAAGCGTATGACAATTTCTGAAATTAGCTCTTGCCAGCATGTTTAGGAGAAAAGATTACACACACACACAAAACCAGATAAAGAATGTAACAAAGCATTAGCTAAAGTGGTAGCCTAAATCATCAGATGATGGACCAAGCCACACAGGTACTCTGTTCTCTACCAAGGCCACAAAGGGGGACACTGATGTTTGCAGGTATAGTTAGGGGACTCTGGGGTGGCTCCTGAGCTTTGAAAGAGGGTCTAGAACTGGAAAGGGAAGCAGAGGTGGAGGCATTTGTCACCTAAAGGCAAACAATTTATGCAGTGGCTTGAAAGGCCAAATGAGCAGGATTTGGCTCTCACTTTGAATAGTTAATAGGGAGAAAGAAGAGAGGCCTTCTTTCTGGAGTCAGATGATTGGGATTTGTATCCAAAGGTGTGTTACCTTGAGCAATTTGCTGTAACATGCAGAGTCTCCGTTTCCTCATCTGTAAATGGGGACAACCATTGCATTATTTAAAAAAAAAAAAGAATGGATGTCAAGGGTCCAGCATGGCTCGTGGCACACAGGTGATTAACCTGTGATGAGTGTTGTTATCCAGACAGTGACATAAGATGGGACTTTACCTGACTTCAATATCAGAATAAAGACTTAAAACTTGCTCCCACGACAACATGGAGCCACCATAGAATCTTTAGGAAGTGAAAGCTTTCTTGTACCACTTATACAAAAACTCATTGCGTATTTACAAATTCCTGCATGACCATTTGAATCTCTGCTTGGATTTTGTCTTCTCTCTTGCGTGCATAATTCAAACTTTAATACTATAATTTCAAATTAATCAGGATTTAAGTATATTCCATTAAATCTGTAAGAAGACGATCTCCCAAGATGGTTTGCCGGGAAACCCTGTCATCCGCTGGTCAGCATCACATTGACTTCCAGCCTTTCTGGGGGACTATGAGTAGCTCTGAGTATAATAATATAGTAAGTTGTGACAGCCAGTTACTACTATTGCAGATGAACTTTGTGGAACTTCAATACTCAAAATTTTTATTGTATAAGATTACCTAATTTCCACTAGTATATTATTCTTCTCAGACATGTCTTCACAACTCATTATTTTGAGCTATTTTAAGGAAAAGTTACAACTTTACTGCACCTTTGGTTTGACAATGAGTAATATGTTTCCACGTTGTATCTCTATTTTACAACTTTCCAGAACTGTTCGGGGCAATTTTTAGAATATGAGTCAGTTGCAACCTTCACACTGTGATTTTGAAACATCTTTTTATGACCCTGCTGACTGAAATATTTCCTGAAGTTATTCTCTCCACTCTTCCCCTCCCTCCTTTCCTTACTTCCTTTGTCTTTGTTAAGCATAATCATTGAGCAGAATAAGCTGCGTTATCTGACACTCACCGCCTCACCGAGTTTCTAGGAATAAGCGTTTCTGAGATAGTCCAGCAAAAATCACTGATCTTAGTTTCCCCAGAGGAACACAAAGTAGTCTTGTGAGTTAGTATTAAGATTTTTAGGGGTGCCTGGATGGCTTAGTCGTTGGGCGTCTGCCTTCGGCTCAGGTCATGATCCCAGGGTCCTGGGATCGATCCCCGCATCGATCCCCGCATCGGGCTCCCTGCTCCGCGGGGAGCCTGCTTCTCCCTCTCCCTCTCCCCTTGCTTGTGATCCTGCTCTCACTGTGTCTCTCTCTGTCAAATAAGTAAATAAAATCTTTAAAAAAAAAAAAGATTTTTAGAAGATGATTGTTTTTCTGGTTGCATCTTATAAAAGGGTTTGCAGGGGTTGAGGACTAGCTCTCTGCCTTACAAACAATAACAATTTCAATTTTCTGTTCTTTCAGTTACATTGATGTTTCCCCAGGAAGGAGAGGGGGGCTAGGTATGATCATCTTGCCAATGTGAATTAACTCTTCATTGGCCACACTTTTTGGACTTCCATTTACCAACCATTCTCTAGTATTCTGAGTAACAAAGATTTTGTTGTACTTTGAACTAAAATAGGTCCTTTGTTCTAAAAGTGCAATACAAATTTTTGAAACGGGGACGGTAATCCTTCTTTTATAAAAAAAAAAAAACACACTTTGTAAGCAAATGTTTATAACCAACCCCTACTGCTCTTATAAGCACGGAGGCGAATCAAAGATCCACCAATGGTCTGTGTTAAAAAGTCACCTCTGCTGCTGGGGCACCTGGGTAGCTCAGCTGGTTAAGCGTCCACCTTTGGCTCAGGTCAAGATCCCAGGTTCCTGGGATGGAGCCCTACATCCTCAGGCTCCCTGCTCAGCGGGGCGTCCCCTTCTTCCCCTCCCTCTGCCCCTCCCCCACTGGTGTTCTCTCTGAGCTCTCATTCTCTCAAATAAATGAATAAAATCTTTAAAAAAAAAATTTAAAAAGTAACCTCTGCTGATTGAACATGTGTACCATACGGCAGGCACTATCCTTGTCATCCTGTATGCACCATCCCATTCAGTCTTAACAGGAATCCTGCAACAAGGTATTATTGTCCTCATTTTAGAGGTAAGAAAACCGAAGCTGACAGGTTGGATAAATTCTCCAAGGTCACTGGCTACTAAGAAGCATGTGCAGGAGTTTGACTCAGACCTGTCTGACTTTAAAGCCATTGCTCTTTCCAGTATACTCTACATATCATATGATGCACAGCAGAATCCCTTGGAATATTCTGTTGCCCATTTTGGGTTTTATTTGAGCTCCCTACCTAGTGAATGGTTCATGCTCAAAGAACTCTCACAGACAAGACAAGTACACTTACTAGTTCTCTTGGTATTGTCTAGCTCTCACAAACCAACCACTTATAAGGGAGGTCGGACAAATTTCCCAGATGACTGAATATTGGGCAGTGTTCCAAGGTGTACACTATGTCCAAGACCCACAGAAAAGCACAAGTAAGGGTTACTCCATGGACCACTAGCAAATAAATGCACTGACCCCCTTCTTAGGGTGTGGAAATTTATGGTATTTCACTGGAAACTTTCATCCTCTAGAGAAAAAAAAAAACGGATAATGCAAGACTGGAAAAACCCAAGTGCTTAAGCAAACTTGGTCAGACTCGAATCATGAATAAGCCCAAAGAAGCCTAAAGCTCCTAAATGAAATCCAGGTGCACATTGTGTCTGTATGGGGCCAACTTTGCCAACTTACTCCTAGGAGAAACTATTTGTTGTTTACATTATTGTCAAATTCCTAAATCTTCAAGGGTAAGGACTATAGTTTTAACTTTCTATCCTGGCACTTAGCTTACTGCCCGGCATGTGTACATATTAAGTAAATTTTTGTTTGAATGAATGTATTGGTCAAGTTTCTTCAGAGAACCAGAATCTATTGGGTATGTATTATTATTGTTTTTTTTTTTTTAAGATTTTATTTATTTATTTGACAGAGCGAGCAAGAGAGAACAAGCAGGGGGAGCAGCAGGCAGAGGCGGAGGGAGAAGCAGGCTCTCCGCTGAGCAGGGAGCCTGACACGGGCCTCAATCCCAAGACCCCAGATCATGATCTGAGCTGAAGGCAGAGGTTAACAGACTGAGCCACCCAGGCACCCCTGTATTATTATCATTATTAGGATTTGGCTCACATGATTGTGGAGGTAGACAAGTCCAATCTGTAGGGTGGGACATCAGGCTAGAGACCAAGGGACAGCCCATTTTCCAGTTCAAAAGCCATTAGGCAGGAAGAGCCAATGTTGTAGATGAAGTCCAAAAGCAATCTGCTGGTGAATTCTCTCTTATTCGTGAGAGGGGCCATCTTTTCATTCTATTCAGTCCTCCAACTGGTTGGATGAAGTCCACGCACATTATGGAAGGCAATCTGCTTTATTCTACCAATTAAATCATTAATCTCATCCAAAAATAACTCTGCAGAAACACCCAGAATAATGTTTGACTGGATATCTGGGCGCACTGTGGCTCTGTCAAGTTGATGTATAAAATTAACCATCGGGCGCCTGGGTGGCTCAGTCAGTTAGGCATCTGCCTTTGGCTCAGGTCATGATCCCAGGGTCCCGGGATCGAGTCCCACATCCGGCTCCTTGCTTAGCGGGGAGCCTGCTTCTCCATCTACCCCTCCTCCCTGCTCATGATCTCTCTGTCTCTCACTCTCTCTCTCAAATAGATGAATAAAATCTTTAAAATAAATAAATAAATAAATAAATAAATAAAATTAACCATCACAATAAGCGGGTGAGTAAATGAGAAAGAGCAATGTCTGAACTGTGGCAGAGCAGGTGGTATGGCAGGCATTGGTCTTTATCATTGTAGGCTTCAGTTAAAATGACGTCTTGCTAATAAGAAGACATCTTCTTTCCTATCGAGGCAGCCCCAATAGACTACAAAGATTGAAACCATGGTGATGTTCCAGGTGGATCTCCCTTTGGTCACTTGTGCGCAAGTGATCAAATGAATTAAAGAAAGGGGTTAAGACATGTATCATGATCTCCAGAATCGAGGGATGACAGGGTATCTCTATAAGAGGTAAGATGTTTTTGGTGGTGGAATCCTAAACACATGCAATTATCTAGTTTTTCTAAGAACTTAGAGTAAAAATAAACTTTATGCTACCCAAGTGTATGTAGCCATATTTAAGACTAATTTGTTTCATTGATTTCATGCAATTAGGTGGTTCTGGTAAATTTCTGAAACTTGTAGACATTGATTCTCTAAAATTATAACTCATGTTACATAGTCTGAGATCAGTTTTCTAGACTGACACTTTAGAACATGTGCTACAAAATAAAGAAGGCTAGGAAACATGCCCCTGCTTTGTGATTTAAGTTGTATTTGTTGTTATTATGTACTTAATACTGTACATTTTTAGACAAAAAGTGGGGGCAAAAGGGTTGCTACTTCTTTCACCTAACTTAATTTACCTCTCCAATTAAACTAGCTTCTTCCCGAAAAGTGATCTCATATTCTGATGTTGCTTTGAACTTTTGTTTATATAAATAAATACATGGACTTAATTTTTAAAATAAAATAGAAATTTTAAAGGCTTATACCTAAATACAGCTCTTACTTCTCTACTCCCCCATCCTCTTCTCCTCCTCCCTGAGGACGACCCCTTTCAACATTCTTAGCCCTTCTTCTATTTGCTATTTCATGTTTCTAAAAGTTATCCTCTTTCTGCTATTTATTTTAATTATTTTTTATTCAAAATGGTAATATATTTACATAGATCAAAATTTAAAAGAAAAAAAAGGATAAAAACAGTGAAAAGTCTCCTTCTCACCCTGGTCCCCAGCCTCCCTCCTTCCATCTCTGGAGGCGACTAAGTCCAATCTGTAGGGTGGGACATCCACCCACTCTCATTTATCCTTCCTGAGATTTCCTTGCATATACATACACTACTATTTACTGATCAGTTTCAAGTATTAGCTATTGACTCTCAATCACAGTAGATCAAAATTTCTCTTTCTCTCCTAACACTCTATTTTCTCTTTCCTTCCCCACAACTTATAGTACAAATCTTGATTAAATCACTACCTACATTATTATGACTATATAAATATTGTCACTGCGGAGCCAAGTGGTTTACTATAATTATGTTTCCTTTAATATACTGCATTTTGTTTTACCCAGAGCTAATAATCACTTCATTTTTTAGTTAGCTTTTCTATGGACCTATTGTCAAGATTTTTTCAAATGCTCCAGGAGATAGGTCACATGGTTATTAGTCATTTCTTTCATTAAAAAAATTCCAAACATTTTATTGGTTCTACTTTCATCCCCTCTGAGATTTTCCTGTCTTATGCCTCTGTTCTATTTCAATTTGGATGGTTTATTTCCACTTCCAGTATGCTATTGTTTTGGGACTCATTTTTGTCATTCTTCTGTGTTGGATTCTTTTTTCTTGGACCCCAAATTCTTTTTATTTCTTGTTAATTCTGTTTTTTCTAAAATACATCCTCTAGTAGTTTTTTTTTTTTTTAAAAAGGGCACATGCAAGGTAATTTTTGAGTCCTTGGATATCTGAAAATGTCTTTATTCTAGCACACACTTCATAGTTTGGCTAGGTGTAGAATGCCCAGATGAAAATCATTTTTCCTCAGAATTCTGAAGGCTCCTCCAAGGCCTTCTAGTCCCTATTATTGCTGCTGAGAAGTCCTTTGCTATTCCCTTTCTGTTTCCTTCAATATTTTTTATACCAATGTATTCTGATATCTCATAGTGATTTGCCACGAATTGTTTTTTCATTAATCATTTTAGTAACTTAGCCCTTCTTCTTAAAAATTTTTTATTTAAATTCAGTTTAGTTAACATATAATGTATTATTAGTTTCAGGGGTAGAATTTAGTGATTCATCAGTTGCATGTAACACCCAGTGCTCACTACATCCAGTGCCTTCCTTAATGCCCATCACCCAGTTACCCCATCCCCCCACCCACCTCCCCTCCAGCAACCCTCAGTTAGTTTCCTAGAGTTAAGAGTCTCTTATGGTTTGTCTCCCTCTCTGATTTCGTCTTATTTTATTTTTCCTTCCCTTCCCCTGTGTTCATCTGTTTTGTTTCTTAAATTCCACATACGAATGAAATCATATCACTTAGTCCTTCTTAATATGGAAACTCATGCTTTTCTTTCTGGGAAAATGCACTCTTTTCACTTTGCTAATTTCTTCCCATTTATTTCTTTCTCTTTTCTGGAACTCTAGTTAGCTAAACATTATACCACTTGAATTGATCTTCTAATTTTCTTATCTTTTATGCTATTGAGATCTTCTTCTGTTTTCAAATTTGTGATTTCTAAGGTGTCATTTCTGTTCTTTTATTTTTCTTAAATATCCTGTAGTTTCATGGATGTTTTTTTTGGGGGGGGGGGCTCTGAAGATATTAAATACAGTAGATTTTTAAAAACATTTCTTCTAGGGGCGCCTGGGTGGCTCAGTCGTTAAGCATCTGCCTTCGGCTCAGGTCATGGTCCCGGGGTCCTGGGATCGAGCCCCACATCGGGCTCCCTGCTCAGCGGGAAACCTTCTTCTCCCTCTCCCACTCCCCCTGCTTGTGTTCCCTCTCTCGCTGTCTCTCTCTCTGTCAAATAAATAAATAAAATCTTTTAAAAAATAAATAAATAAAATAAAAACATTTCTTCTAGTCCTTGTATTGTTTCTGTGGCCTCTGAGTTTCTTTTTTCTGCTTGTTTATTTCAGACTTTCTCTTCTCTCAAATGTCTGATAATCTTTGCCCACATACTTGAGTGAGGCTCTAAAATGTTGGATTGCGGTCTTTGTGTGATTGGTGGGTATGGCAGTTGGTGGACCTTCTTTGAAGAATGATCTGGCAGTAAGCCAGGTTTTCTTTGGGAGACCCAAAAGGTAGTGTTGGGTGAATTTCTCTTTCATGGGAACATTTAGCTTTTTTTAAGACTAAGAAGTCTCCTAAGAATACTTCTGCTTTGGATAGATAAAATTGATCTCCACCATTCTGTAAGCATGAAAGGAAAGAGAGTCTGGAATGCCTAATATTTAATATACAGACTCACTTTATTCTTCAGCTTTCAGTTTGGTGTGCTTCAACCTCCCAGGAGTCTGTCTTAGATTAAAATTCTGCTCTTGAGTAGAGGCTGTTAATTTTTAAATCTTTCTTACCTAACCACAGAGCTCTATGTGTGTTGTGGAATCAGTCATATAGTAATATCAAGAATTTGGACTTTGCAGCTAGAGTGTTTGGGTTCAAATCTTGGCTCCACTAATTACCAGCTGTCTGACCTCTCTAAAGTTCCCTAAGCCCGGTAGTTGGTGACTTCATGCTAAAGGTGAATGGTACAATGCCCATGGAGGAAAAGAGCCCATAATTTGGATTTCATTTCTCTTTAGTCTGGACTATTTTATCTTTTTTTTTTTTTTAAGATTTTATTTTTAAGTAATCTCTATAACCAGCATGGGGCTTGAACTTACAACCCCAAGATCAAGAGTTGCATGCTCCAAAAATAAAAATTATAAAAAAAAAAAAAAGGGGCGCCTGGGTGGCTCAGTTGGTTAAGCGACTGCCTTCGGTTCAGGTCATGATCCTGGAGTCCCTGGATCGAGTCCCGCATCGGGCTCCCTGCTCAGCGGGGGGTCTGCTTCTCCCTCAGACCCTCTTCCCTCTTGTGCTGTCTCTCATTCTCTCTCTCAAATAAATAAATAAAATCTAAAAAAAATAAAAAATAAAAATTATAAAAAAAAAAAAGAGTTGCATGCTCCACTGACGGAGTCAGTCAGGAGTCCCTGGGCTATTTTGTATTTTAAAAATGCTTTCTTTTATAACACACAAACCAATGAAAGCACAAAGGAATAAAATTGCACACATGATCTTTCTGCAAAGATGGCATGGAGTTTTCTACTGAAGTAATTCATTGTTCACAGAATTTGGCAATAAGGAAAGGAAAAAATTCTCTAAACAAATAGCCCATTGAAAACCATACCATGACATGAGGATGATGCAATGACAAATGGCAACATGGAAAGAAATCCTCAATGAAAATTTTGTGTTACAAAAGGATCAAAAGCTGTCCAAAAAAATGACAAAGAAACAATGTTTGTTTTGAAGCCTTATTCAGATTTCATGTTTGACTTTACCCTTGGAGTTTTTAACGAGTTATTTGTTTTTCCTTCACCGCCATACTTAGAATCAACATGGTGGATTTCTCAGCTCCTGAATTCCCTTTGCTTCTGCGATAAGTATAAGACAATGGAGTGCAGAGAACCCTCCACCTCTTATAGTAAGAGTGGAAGAAGGGAAGCAGCTGCTGAGAGAAAAGTGCAGGAGAGAAGAGATGTAAACAGACTTCGGTCAAACCTTCATAAATGACACAATTTATTTATTTTATTAATTTATTTTAGAGAGAGAATGAGATAGAGAGAGAGAGCATGAGACGGGGGAGGGTCAGAGGGAGAAGCAGACTCCCTGCTGAGCAGGGAGCCCGATGCGGGACTCAATCCCGGGACTCCAGGATCATGACCTGAGCCGAAGGCAGTGGCCTAACCAACTGAGCCACCCAGGCGCCCCATAAATGACACAATTTAGGGAGGAGACAAGCCGAGGGTTCTGTCCCCCAGTAAGCCTAGGCTTGCTGGGGTTGTTGAAAGTGGTCCTAAATCCCTCCACCCAGAATTTCTCTTCTGCAGATTTTCTGGCTCAGAAGCATAGAAAATGACAAAATATGTGTTTGAATAATATGAAATATAAAGATATGTACTTTCCAAGGCTCATTTGCCGATTTCCTTGTCATTTACTTAATTCTTGATTTATCTGTGGTGATTAAAACAAAAACAGGGAAAATATAGCCAGCTATTTACATGTAAAGAAAACATTTTAAATAGGAAAAATGTGCACAGGTGTATGTACAAGGATTTTTTTTTTTGCATTTGTAATATTAATTTGCCCACAGTAGGGGACTGGTTAAATAAATTGTGCTACAGTCATAAAATAACATGCTATGCAAATACACACCAAGAAATGGGCTTATAGAGCTAAACATTTCCACAAGGGGAGTTATCCATGATATGTTATTGGTAGTAAGCTAAGGAAATTATAAATTACTGTGAATTATTTTGTTTTAGTAAGCACTTTAAAAAAAAAAGATTTATTTATTTTAGAGAGAGCAAGAGCGGGGGGAGGGGCAGAGGGAGAGAGAGCATCTCAAGCAGACTCCCCACGGAGCGTGAAGTCGTATGTGGGACTCAATCTCACCACCCCAAGATCATGACCTGAGCCAAAATCAAGAGTCAGACATTCAACTGGCTGAGCCACCCAAGCACCCTTTAATAAGCACTGTTTTTATATGTTTGTTTAGAAAATCACCTGGCATGATGCTAAACTGTTAAGGAATCATTTCTATGTGGTAGGAAAAGAGATATAATTGAATTTTTGCAAAGAACATTTATTGTTTTTGAAACTAGGAAAAAATGTATACAGCTATAAAAGTGACCAAAGGCAGGCAGCAGGATGCACAAAGTTAGAAGAAAATGACCTTAACACACACATGTTGGATAATCATGATTGATTGACTGACGTTAAAACTATAGACTTTCCTTGAAATAACTCAAAATGTTAATTTTTTACTTTCTCAAATGAAACCAGTTTAATGGGCTTAAAGATATAGAATAATGTCTTAAATTAGAAAGCATAGTGGTAAGTATACAGTGGTTGATTTAATTACACTGTTAAAAGGTCTTTAAAATACATTCTCAAAGTGTTGATTTTTTCCAGCTATAATCTAGCACTTATTTAAAATTCTTTAAAAGATTTTCATTTGATATAAATTCTGTAGTAGTGGAGGTGACTTGTTCTCTTCAAGAAATCAATCTATACTGAAGAGCAGAGAAGTTGCTATTCATGACATAGTTGAGACCAAATTTTCAGGCAGACTGGCATGCTTCAGAAAATGCAGACCCACACACCACGCTTTAATGTACAGATTGAACATATCTTGTTTGCTTTACTTAATTATACTTACACTTGTTGTATAGGAGGCAACAGTCTAAGTTATCAGATTATACAAAGAAAAACCATAATATGCCCTGCTTTTTGTACTCTACCTTGATGTATGAATTTTGATTTAATTTTACTTGACCATTTGAGGTAGTATTTTTTTTACCTGTCATTTCTCTGGTGTGATTCAAGTTTTATAAATGTATACAAATATATATGCCTCTGTATAGTGTATATATGAGTGTAGATGTATTTATAGGATGTTTTACCCAAAAAGATATCCCCAAACCACAGCATTTATAAAGACTTTTATATTGATGAAGGTTCTCCGTCATTCTTCACCATAACATTGTCAGAAGTGCCAACTTGGTGAAATGTTTCTCCAACTTTCCAGACAGTCTGTAATTGGAATGTATTTGAATTTTTGACTTCTCAATGTCTATGCCTGGCATCTATCCATGCCTAAATATGGTACAGGGAAAACATGTACATTTCCCTCTGCAGCACAGTACTTAGCATGAGTGAGGGGTGTGTCACTCAATAACGGTATCCACAGAGGCAGGCATATTCTGGCTTCATCTGCATCTACAAAACAGATGTGTGCTTGTGTCCCTGCCCATGGAAGCATCAATGGCACCTGCAGCTGGGATGTGTGGATGGTTCATTTCAATCCACTGCCTGGCAAAGTACATGCTGAAGTGAATGGCCCAACTGTTGGAGTTAACAGTGTTAGACTTTCAATTAAAGGAGAAGAGGGAGGAGAAGAAGGCAGAAGAGGAGGAGGGGAGGAGGAGGGATATAATAAATAAGGCAAGGGAGGTTTAGAAGAGGTGGAATGCCCACAATCTCCTGGTTAGCATGGGGTTGTAGCCAGCTTTAGAACAGAGGCTGTCAGTTACAGATCGGCATATCCACTATCTGAGAAGGGACAAGGTTTTTTTCCCATGTTCAAGTGGCCAAATATAAGCCATTATAGATATTTACCCTGTACATATTTGATATTTGATTGTGTCTTATGTATTCTGTACCTCTCACAGTTCCTGCCGCAATGCTTTTAACATAGCAGAGTTTCTTTTTTTTTAGATTTTATTTATTTATTCGAGAGAGAGAGAGAGCGAGCACAAGAGGGGAGAGGGGCAGAGGAAGGAACAGACTCCCCACTGAAGGGGGAGCCTGATGCGCGGCTTGATCCCAGGGCCCCGGGATCATGACCTGAGCGGAAGGTAGACGCTTAACCGTCTGAGCCGCCCAGGTGCCCCACATAGCAGAGTTTCAATAAATATGCATTTAATTAACTAATAGAAAAAAGTTGGTAATTCCTAGTTCAATGTTTAGAGATTGTGAATTCAGTGACTTTTAAAATATTTTTTCTTTTGGAAGATTTCAAAATTACCCAAAAGTAGAAAGAAGAGTATAATAAGCCTCCATGAATCCAAACCCAGTGTCAACAATTATCAACCTTTTGCCAACCTTGTCCCTCCTCCCCACAACTTTTTGCTGTTTTATTTTTTGCTGATTTATTTTATTTATTTTTAATTAATTAATTAATTAATTTTTATGTAGTGTTCCATGATTCATTGTTTGTGTATAACACCCAATGCTCTATGCAATATGTGCCCTCCTTAATACCCATCACTGGGCTAACCTATCCCCTCCCCCCGAACCCTGTTTCTTTCTCAGAGTCCGTAGTCTCTCATGGTTCATCTTCCCCCTGATTTCCCCCCCTTCATTAGCACTCACCATAGCACATACCCTCCCCAATGTCTATCACCCAGCCACCCCATCTCTCCCACCCCCCACCACTCCAGCAAACCTCAATTTGTTTCCTGAGATTAAGAATTCCACATATCAGTGAGATCATATGATACTTGTCTTTCTCTGATTGACTTATTTCGCTTAACATAATATGCTCTAGTTCCATCCACATCATTGCAAATGGCAAGAGTTCATTTTTTGATGGCTGCATAATATTCCATTGTATATATATACCATATCTTCTTTATCCATTCATCTGTTGATGGACATCTTGGCTCTTTCCATAGCTTGGCTATTGTGGACATTGCTGCTATAAAATTGGGGTGCACATACTCCTTCAGATCACTACTTTGTATCTTAGGGGTAAATACCCAGTAGTGCAATTGCTGGGTATTAGGGAAATTCTATTTTCAACTTTTTGAGGAACCTCCATACTGTTTTCCAGAGTGGCTGCACCAGCTTGCATTCCCATCAACAGTGTAGGAGGGTTCCCCTTTCTCCGCATCCTCGCCAACATCTGTCGTTTCCTGACTTGCTAATTTTAGCCATTCTGACTGGTGTGAGGTGGTATCTCATTGAGGTTTTGATTTGGATTTTCCTGATGCTGAGTGATGTTGAGCACTTTTTCATGTGTCTGTTGGCCATTTGGATGTCTTCTTTGCAAAAATGTCTGTTCCTGTCTTCTGCCCATTTCTTGATTGGATTATTTGTTCTTTGGGTGTTGAATTTGATAAGTTCTTTATAGATTTTGGATACTAGCCCTTTATCTGATATGTCATTTGCAAATCTCTTCTCCCATTCTGTTGGTTGTCTTTTGGTTTTGTTGACTTGTTTCCTTTGCTGTGCAAAAGCTTTTTATCTTGATGAAGTCCCAGTAGTTCATTTTTGCCCTTGCTTCCCTTGCCTTTGGCGATGTTTCTAGGAAGAAGTTGCTGTGGCTGAGGTCGAAGAGGTTGCTGCCTGTGTTCTCCTCTAGGATTTTGATGGACTCCTGTCTCACATTGAGGTCTTTCATCCATTTTGAGTCTATTTTTGTGTGTGGTATAAGGAAATGGTCCAGTTTCATTCTTCTGCATGTGGCTGTCCAATTTTCCCAACACCATTTGTTGAAGAGACTGTCATTTTTCCATTGGACATTCTTTCCTGCTTTGTCAAAGATGAGTTGACCATAGAGTTGAGGGTCCATTTCTGGGCTCTCTATTCTGTTCCATTGATCTATGTGTCTGTTTTTGTACCATACTGTCTTGATGATGACAGCTTTGTAATAGAGCTGGAAGTCCGGAATTGTGATGCCGCCGGCTTTGCTTTTCTTTTTCAACATTCCTCTGGCTATTCGGGGTCTTTTCTGGTTCCATACAAATTTTAGGATTATTTGTTCCATTTCTTTGAAAAAAGTGGATGATATTTTGATAGAGATTGCATTAAATGTGTAGATTGCTCTAGGTAGCATTGACATTTTCACAATATTTGTTCTTCCAATCCATGAGCATGGAACGTTTTTCCATTTCTTTGTGTCTTCCTCAATTTCTTTCATGAGTATCCTATAGTTTTCTGAGTACAGATTCTTGTCTCTTTGGTTAGATTTATTCCTAGGTATCTTATGATTTTGAGTGCAATTGTAAATGGGATCGACTCCTTAATTTCTCTTTCTCCAGTCTTGTTGTTGGTGTATAGAAATGCAACTGATTTCTGTGCATTGATTTTATATCTTGCCACTTGACTGAATTCCTGTATGAGTTCTAGCAGTTTTGGGATGGAGTCTTTTGGGTTTTCCACATAAACTACCATATCATCTGCAAAGAGTGAGAGTTTGACTTCTTTGCCGATTTGGATACCTTTTATTTCTTTTTGTTGTCTGATTGCTGTGGCTAGGACTTCTAGTACTATGTTGAATAGCAGTGGTGATAGTGGACATCCCTGCCGTGTTCCTGACCTTAGGGGGAAGCTATCAGTTTTTCCCCGTTGAGAATGATATTCGCTGTGGGTTTTCCATAGATGGTTTTTATGATATTGAGGTATGTACCCTCTATCCCTACACTGTGAAGCGTTTTAATCAAGAAAGGATGCTGTACTTTGTCAAGTGCTTTTTCTGCATCTATTGAGAGGATCATATGGTTCTTGTTCTTTCTTTTATTAATGTATTGTATCACATTGATTGATTTGCGGATGTTGAATCAACCTTGCAGCCCAGGAATATGCTGATATATTTTAAAGTGAATCCCAGATATGCCATTTCACCTATAAATACTTTGGTATGGATAACTAACAGACAAGGACTTTTAATAAAAATCAAAAGCATAACCACCATACAATTATCATACCTAACAATATTAATAGTAATTTTTAAATATCATCTAATATCTCATCCATATTCAAATTGATTGTCTCAAAGCCATCTTTTGATGGTATGTGGAATCAGAATGGAAATTATGTGCACTTTGCATTTGGTTTTTATGTCTCTTGTATTTTTTTCTCTATAGTCCCACTCGCCCCTGTTTTCATAGTGACTTTTTCTTTTTTTTCTTTCTTTTCTTTTTCCCTCCCTCCCTCCTTTCTCTTTCTCTTTCCTTCCTCTTTCTCTTTCTTTCTTTCTTTCTCTAACTTCTTTCTTTCTCTTCCTTTGTTTCTATCTTTTTTCCTTTCTTCCTTCCTCCCTCCCTCTCTCTCTCTTTTCCTTCCTTCCTTCCTTCTTTCTCTCTTTTTCTTTCTCTCTCTCTCTTTATTTCTCTTTCTTTCTCTCTCTCTCTCTCTCTCTCTTTCTCTCCTTCCTTCCTCTCTCTCTCTTTCTCTCTCTGTTTCTTTCTTCTCTTTCGTTCTTTCTTTCAACCAGGGCATTTTCCCATTACAGTGATTTTTAACTGCGTCTGGGAACACTTCCAGGAGGACGTTGATGATACCGATTTTCATCCCCGCTAGCCTCTGGAACAGTATCTGTGCTGATGAGATTCTGGATTCCATCTTACCCGTTCCTGCAGCGCACAAATGTGTATTGAAAGCCGGCGGTGTGCCTGTGCTGTGTCCACGCGGAGATATGGCGCATGCCAGTGCCCCTTCTACCGCAGTGATGAGTTGCGGATAAACAGGTTGAGAGCACAGAGAACCACCAGGCTCAGAAGAGGGAGACCGTGCCCTTGAGTTGGGATAGTTTGAGAAGCAAAACAGCGGTGACATTTCAAGGGCTCAGGAGCAAAGTTCTGGAGTGGAGTGTTCCAGGAAGACAGGACCTCGGAAAGCGCGAAGGCGGATGGAAGGAGCTTGGCGGGTCAGAGCTCGGGAAACAGGCACAGTGAGCAAGTGCGGGGAGGGCGGAGGGCTCCTTGGGGCTTCTCCCCAGGGACTTGGGAGGAGAATGGATTTTAACCTGAGCACAAATGACTCTTGACATGTCATGAGCCCGGATTCAAACACGTTTTAAAAATTCCCTGACTAGGTGAAGGCATGGGGATGTGGCTGGAGAGGAGGGACAGTCTTCAGGTCTGGGTCCAGGGTCTGTAATCTCCCTCAGGTGGACACGTTCCCTCACAGCAGCAGGATTTAGGGGTTGAGGAGGGAGAGCTGGAAGGTCATGGAAGACAGTGCTGATGTCTCCATGTGCAGGTTCAAAGCCCTAAGAAAAGAAATACAGGGGACACATTCTCATGTTGGGCAGAACCAGAGGAGGGACAGAAGCAGGAGTCCCACCAGCTGCTGATCCTTCTCGGGCTGGCGCTCCCACCTCCTCCTTGCACTGTCCCACACCTCTTCTCTCTACTTTCTGGTCTGCAGAGTCTTGTCTGGAAATCTCTTCCCACTTGGAATCAGTCTGCCACTAATAATTGCAGCACAAGAGTGCCTAAGGTGCTGGGCTGCAGAGTGTGGGACTTTCAAGGATTTTGTGATTAGGGCGGCTCTGTTCTCCATGGAAATGCTTGTACCGCCTATGGTTTTCTTTCTCTTTCTATTTGCACTTCTGATGATTCTAAGTCAACAGGACTGTAGTTTGAAGATGTGGCAGCAATTACAGAAGACTGTGACCTTCCCTGAAAGTGCAATCAATGCATTTAATTTGACAGAAAAACTTCACCTTCCCACCCTGTCCCTTATTCATTCTCAGTTGGCTGTGGGACCCTAGTTGAATGGAGAGTGGAGGGATATAAGTATCTGCCAGGACAGATGGGGTTATCCTTAGATGTGGGGCTTCCCTAGCTCCTCATCAGGCCCACCAAGGGTGTCTGAAGGAGCTGGTTCTTGCTAGCTCATGTATCAGGCAGAATCCCCACCCCAACAGCAGACTGATGGCCAGCCCCTCAACACTGTGATTCCTTAGTAACTATTTCCTGAGAACAGGGTGATTATTTTAGTAATATAGTCACCTACTCATCTTAATTTCGTTAATAAAATAGTTTCTTTTCATTATAAAATACAGGTAATTGACTAGTGCCTAATGAATAAGCTCAATGAACTTGTAGAGAGCTCTGCTGTACATCAATAAATAGGCTATCAGCAAACCTGGCTCTTGCCATAAAGACAGATAAGATGCAAATAAACTCTCAAGGACAAATAAATTGTATCTTCTAAGTTACCTTTATTAAATGCATTGCAAGATATTGATTGCTACCTTATCCAAACAAAACTCAACTGCTTAATGGCTTGTTACATTCAGGGGGCCTAAATGATCCATGTTCCCACCTCTTTGTCAAGGGCCTGAGCAATTTTTTCTAGTGTGTTGATTCTATCAGGCAGTTATTGGGAATGATGTGCACAGTGGGCTATTCTCCACTCTTAACTGCTGCATAGGTGAGGATTTCTAACACGGCAGTAACGATGACCTCACTGTGACTGGAATGGGCGGCAGTCATGGAAGCAGGATTGGGGAATAATGAAAGAAGAATCTGTGTGGTAGATCTAGGAAAACACACTGGGGGAAGCTACTGCATTCAGGGGCCTAGAATTGAGCTTGATAGCAGAATGGCAGATTCATGAGTTTTAAAGAGAAAAGAGGTAGAAGTGGCAATAAGCTAGAAATGCAAACAATATGATTTCTTTTTAATTTGGATGTTTCCTTTTTAAAAAAAAAAAAAGAACTACTCCCTTAAAATTTGATATCTGAGTCATGACAAATAAATGTGTGATTCTGATTAGATCCTGGGCTGGAAAAGACATTATTGTGGCAATTGGTAAAATTAGAATATGACCTATAAATGAAGTGGTAGTATTGTATCAATGATAAAATTCCTGAATTTGGTGACTATCATGTGGGAGCTTTTGGCCTTGTCCTTGTTCATTTTCAAGTGTTTAAGAGTAAAGGGGCATGATATATACAGTTCCCTCTAACATGGTTAAAAATTGTGTGATAAAATTAAGAACGATAAAGCAAATGGGGCAAAATACTAGTAATTGCTAAACCTAGATAAAGTGGATAGACTTCTCTGTACTATTCATGCAACTTTTCTGTAAGTTTAAAATTATTTCCCAATAAGAAAATTTTTGTGTGCTTTCAGTTGTATTGGTTAAGACTTAATTCAGCTGTGACAGAAGACTCACAATAGCTTGATCAAGAGGGAAATGTATTTCTCTCTCAGGCAGAAGGAATCCAGAGGTGAACAGTCCAGGTCACAAAGTTGTCAGGGTCTAGGGCTCCGTTGCTTTTGTTATTTGTGTACCCTAGTAACTGGCTTCCACCTAATGGTCTAAGAGGGCTGCTTAAGTACCAGCCATTGCCCACATTCTAGCCAGCAGGAAGGAGAAAGGTTTGAAGAAAAGGGTGAGGGGGACCCCAAAGGGCCATGTCAGCTGTGATGTGGCCACAGTTAGCTGCAGGAGAACTAAGAAATGAAACCTTTATTCTAGTGTTCCTGCCCCACATACAAATCAGGGGTTCCAGCGTGTGGAAGAAAGGGAGCACGGTGGTGGACCAACAATTCACAGTCTCTATCAAATGAAGTCATCTTAAAGAAGACAGCTTCTGCCCAAGCAGCGTCCATAAACTTGTGACCCCCGAGCCTGCTGGATGTTGGGCTGGCCCTACCACATGAACACAATCAGTTAATGCAGCAGACGATGTTTGTAGGCTGTAGTTTGTGTAGTCTGCCACCATTTCAAATAGCCAAACTCTGTGGACTTGTCAGAGACCCACTTGCTAATGACCAACTACTGGACTTGCTGAAGATTAATACTTCAAATGGCTTTGGTCTAAAAGAACAAACTTAAAAAAAAAAAAAAAGCCAAAGAGGATATTGTGAGTCAGAATAAAGGCTGTAGTGCCTTTTGGCTGCTTCCCATGCTTACAGGGAAATAGGAGTAATATTTATTTTGCAGTTGATAGAGGGTGAAGAGGCCTATTTTGTGGGAGAGTTTGCTATGCTAACAAGCAGTTTTTCTAGGTCCTTGAGATGTTGACTTTGAGGCAAGGGGTAATGTGAAATGATTCCTGGGCAAACAAACCTGAGAATCGTGGATACTATAATCTCTTAGATATTCACAGTGCATATTAATACATTAAGAGCTCTGAGAGTTTTGCAGTAAGGAAGTCTGTTTCATTCAGAATTGTTCAGTCTTTTTTTTTTTTTAAGATTTTATTTATTTATTTGAAAGAGAGAGAGAGAGAGAGCATGAGCAGGGGATGGGAGAGGGAGAAGCAGGCTCCCTGCTGAGCAAGGAGCCTGATGCGGAGCTAGATCTGAGGACTCCGGGATCATGACCTGAGCCGAAGGCAGACGCTTAACCAACTGAGCCACCCAGGTGCCCCCAGAGTCATCCAGTCTTAATTACAACTTTGTCTTTCTTCCTGGTGTCATTTATTTAACTTCTCTCCTGGGAAGACTACCTTGGGAAATGCTCTGTCAAGGCATCTTTTGAGTCACGAAGCTCATACTGATCTGCCTTTCGCTTCATTCTGAAACACTCATTCTGGACTCTGCTCGTTCGTATTTGACAGAAAAGGGGACTTCAATCACCATTTAAGCATAATGACAACGTTTTTTCAGAGGGCTGAATTTAGAAGCAAATGGAAGCCATAGTCCTGTGGAGATCGGTGGCTTGACACCTAAGAGTTTTTTAAGGGATCTTTAGAAAGTCAACACCTTATTTGTGCAGTATCACAGCAAGACTGGATGGAGTCACTGTGCAGGTGAGCCTCAGTGCATCAGCAGCCCCTGCCCCCAGCGCCCCTGCACTCCCCTGCACCCCCAGCAGGGACTTGAGTGCTGACAGGCAACTGCTCTGTGTTTAGGATGCTAGTTAGGAGGAGGACAACCTTTAACTATAATAGACTTTTGTTGCCAGATCTCTATGGTTAACTGGACAAGCATTACAGCCCTGGAATTCTCTTCCAAACCATGCCAAATTCTCAGAATACTAAATTGAGTTTTATTTAAGCTGGTGAGATGAGGACAGATACTTTCCCTTGCCATTTGAAACCTGCAGTGAATAAAATGAACTTGCTTTGTCTTCAGAGGGCTAACTGATAAACATAATTTTGCCTCTGTGAAGCTAACTAAACAAGAGGAATACTTTGCCCTCAATAAATTAAGAGCCCCATTAACTCAGTGCATTTTTGGTACATTTTAAGTAATTTTGCTATATTGTAACATAAGGTTTTCTTTTGTGAAGTTCATGGTGCATTTCACATGCCATCTCGTTAATTTTTACCATACCCCTAGGAGGTGGGTATTATTATTCTTACCAGGAAAATGGAGGCTCTAGACAGCCTCGGGTTGTGCAGCTAGTTGGAAGATGGCCAGAAGCAGAGGCAAGAGGTCCCTGGTCCCAAGTGTTAGCTGTCTAGCACATGGCCTTTGAAAGGCAAGTTTTCAGTGCTGTAATCTTGCCTAGGGAAAAAAAATCATCCCTTGGGAAAAATACTAACCACTCCTGCTTGCTCCTTTAGGCATTCACGCATGCATTCATTCATTCATTCACTCTACAAATATATACCAAGTGCCCACTTGCATGAGGCATTGTCCTGAGTACAGGAGATGCCCTTGCCCTCACAGAGATATGCCTATGTACTTGTCTCAAGTGTCACACAGAGCCCTCTGGTAAGGGCTAAGGAAGAGGAGCTCAGGAGGATGAGCAGGTGTAATTGTAATAGTAATGATAATAAGAGCTAACTCCTACATAATGAGCCTTGCACTGTTCTAAGTACCAACTTAGGGGGCGCCTGGTTGGCTCAGTCAGAGAGCGATGCTTGATCTCGGGGTCTTGAGTTCAAGCTCCATGTTGGGTAGGGTTTACTAAAACAATAAATAAGCTTTAAAAAAGTACCAACTTATGTATTCTCATAACAACCCTTCGAAGTGGCTACCATTGTTAATCTATATTACAGATGAGGAAATTGAGGCCCATGGCGGTTCCGTTGCCCAGTTCACACGGAGTAGGTGGGATCCCAGCCAGGCAGTTAGTACTAACCATTAGTCATAATGCCTCTCTAGAAAACCTCTCAAAGTCAGGGGACGGAAAAGCGATGGTTCTGGGGGCCTTTGGGCTGTGATCACAGTGTCAGGCTAGGGGAGTGGCTCTAGCACACAAGGTACCAACTGTGTGATGGCCAGATTCTGAGTCAGGCTGGGACAGCCATTTGAACAGAACGAGGGGCTCACTGAGCCCTTTGCCTCCGGTGGACACATTAGGCAGACTTATCCCAAGCAAAGACCTTTCAGACTGTAAGGGGCTCATGGCCCCACATCCGGCCACCTCCCATTCCGAAGACGGCTGTGGCTTTCAACCTCCCCTCATCTGCCAAGGATAAGATGTGTGGAGTTAGGGCCAGGATGCAGAAGTGGGGAGTGGCAGTGATGAGTCCCTGGCACACTTACCCTCGTTTGGACTCAATCCCAGCATCCCCCTATACCAGGGCTGGAGGTGGCAGACACAGCGTGTCTTGCTTTCTTGAGGCTGTCGGATGCCCATTGGCTCCCTGCCCCTTTCTTAGCCCAGCTCATGTCTCTCTTCCTCTCCCCAGATGACACTGGGCCCCCTGTGCCAGGGAGGGTGCTGCACAGAAGTCAGAAGACGTGGATTTCCATTCTCTAGAAAGTTGTCTGGCATCCACTTCCTACCTTGAGGTCCTGGCAGTGGAGAACTTTGCTTTTAGAAATGGGTGTACTCTGGAAAATGGTGTGACTGAATCCTAATTAGCAGACTGAATCCTAATCAACAGCTTTGCTTCATCCTCACCTCTGACATTTTCTGCCTCCTTGAAGGGAAAGCAAGGACAGGGCTGAGTGAGGCTCTCTTATCCACCTCGGTCCATTGAAGGCTCACAGCAGCCCATTTTACAGGTGGGAAAACTGAGGCCCTTAGAGAGAAAATAAGTTGCAGAAGGAGAGGAAGCTGTCCTTTGGTTCAGAATCGGAAGTGAAGCCAGAAGGGGTGGAGTGCTGAGGTGTGCCTCCTGAGGCCGCAGCCAGATGCCCTTGGATCTGCAGACACTAGGTGCGTTTTGAGATCATAAAACGGGGAAGGAGCAAGTGAAGAGATGGGAGTCCCAGACAGGCTTCTTGACGTAACTGCACCTGGACTGAGCCTTGGAGAAAAGACAGGAAAGGAGGTGTGATGTCGCGGCTGAGCAAAGGCCTGGAGCCTGAGTGCATGGGTTCAGGCCCCAGTGTGGTCCTTGTCGGCTGTGCGACCTTGGGTAGTGTATACCCCGGAGGACTGTTATTAGGACCAAGAGAGCTGAAGCACAGAAATAAAACCAGCACACACAGTGCCTGCCCTGCAGGAGGCGCCCACTTGGGTTAGTGTTAGGGAACCAGGGTTCCTTTTCGGTACTCTGGAATGGCTCATTTTATCATTTTGTGGATTTTCCCCAAATCCATTAGGTCTTTCAGAATAACTTAATTCTGGAGTTAAATTATAAAAATTGCCACTGTCCTCCAGCCCCATTGGCCTCTTTTTGTTCCTCATTCTCAGAAAGTGCTTCCCTACCTCAGGGCTGTTCCTTCCCTCTGCATAGTGTGCCCCCCCCACCTCCTCAAGATGCCTTTCCTGTTCCCCTGGTACCTTCCATCGCATCACCCTGGTTATTCCTTCAGAGGTGTTGTCCCCGCCCATGATCTTATTTATCGTCTGACTTCCCCAGGGAGCTTGTTCACTGCTCTCTCTCCAACACTCCGCATAGCAACCTGAACATAATAAAAGATTTGATGAATGAATGAATGAATGAATGAATGACAAGGTTGGCTCTTGATGTCTGGCCCCCAAGCCCACGCCTCACCACCTGATGCTGTCCCAGATGATACTTGCTCCAGAACCTTCCCTGCCCTTGCTGGTGCAGAGCCACCTTGCTCTCCCCTGAACACACACACACAGCCTTTGTGGTCTGTACCATCACTGGGTGATGCTGCCTAGGCTGCTTCTCACCCCTCACACTTGCCTTTATGGTTTAACGATTGCATCATTTCACATTCCTGTGACAAGGCCCCATGGCCCCAGCCGGATGGTGAATGTTCCTGGAGGGAGTGTGTTGGGTAAAGTAGAAAAAAGAGACATCTGCTGAGGGTGTGTATGAGGGGTGGCAGAGGGCTGTAGCAAAGATGGGAGCAATGTCTGAGGCCCCAGCTCTGCACAGAGGTTCTGGGAACCTGAGCTACATCCAAGAGGTGGGACAGGATGGTCCAGAAGGCTACAGAGGAATGGAGAAGGAGGCTGCTGGTCAGGGCCAGATCTGAGTTTATGACAGTGTTAGCAAACTCACTCAAGAGAGAGGCCCTGGATGAGAAAGAGCTAAGGGCAACCCAATAAAGAAATAAAAGAAGGTCAGAGATTGGTGATAGCAAAAACAGGCCAAGCAAAGATTAGGATCTCTTGCAGGTGCATATCAGGTGATCATAAGGAACTTTCAGATCTGTGTTCTAGTTTCATCTCCACCACTTAGATTAGTCTTATCTTGGGCAAGTTTTTTAACTGTTCTGAGCTTCACCTTCCTTGTGTGCAAAGTGGGGATAACAGTCGCCAACCTCGTAAAGATTAAATGGCAGAGCCAGGGTAGAGCATGGAGTACTACCCAATAATGTAATGTAATGTAATGTCATGTCATTAGACTGGGAAAGCCGAGTTGAATGGTGATAAACTTCCTGAACAGAATGGGTGAACCAAGGGCCTTTTAACTTGGCCAGGGATTCCAGGTCACGGGGGAGAGAGAGTGTAATTTAGCCTGCTCGGGCCACCATAACAAAATACCACAGCTTGGGTGGTTTAAACCACAGAAATGTGTTTTCTCACAGCTCTAGAGGCTGGAAGTCTGAGATCAAGGTGCCAGCATGGTCCTGTTGGGTCAGGGCCCCATCTTTATGACCTCATTTAGCCTCAATTACTTCCTTAGAGGCCCCAGCTCCAAATAGAGTCACACTGGGGTTAGGGTTTCAACATATGAGCAAGGGGGAGGCACAAATATTCAGTCTATAATGGGAGGATAAGGGATCACTTGAGTGACAAGAAGTCCTCTGGGCACTTCGAGGAGAGGACCAGTTCCTCCAAGCTGTGGCCAGGGTGGGCTTTTGAGTGCAGGATGAGGATGGATGAGTTCGGCCTTGCTCACCTCTGACTGGCCTTGTGGTGACATCCCATTACGTGCACAGCCAAGATCGGCCCTTTGGAATCAGGACATTACCATCTATATGCTGCTTTTCCCCTGTCCTCAGGAAGTGGAGTGGGGGCTCTCAGAGAGGGGAAACCTCATCATCAGACACATTTCCATTCAGAACTTCCATTGGCCCCCGGTGGTGGGGAAGGCCATTCCTTCTTTGTGGAGTGCAGTAGTGTCCTATTGCCACCAAAATCCATTTCTAGGACAAATCCCCTCACCAGGCATTCTTTTTATTTTTCATTTTTTAATTAATTATTTTTCTCCCCTGTTTTCTTGGGAGTAATTGACATATATTACTGTATAAGTTGAAGTTATACAACATGATGGTTTGATTTACATACATTGTGGAATGATACCACAGGAAGTTCAGCTAATATCCACCTTCTCATATAGATACAATGAAAAGAAAGGATAAAGGGAAAAAATGGTTTCTCCTTGTGATGAGAACTCTTAGGATCTACTCTCTTCATTTTCCCATGTATCTCGCTCGCAACAGTGTTAGCTGTAGTCGTCGTGTTGTACATGACATCCCTAGTACTTACGTACCTTATAACTGGAAGTTTATACCTTTTGACCAGTCTCCCCCAATGTTTCCTCCCCCTACCACCCACACCTACCCCCACCTCTGGGAACCACAAATACAATTTCTTTTTCTATGAATTTGGTTGTTTGTTTTTTAGATTCCATAGGTAGGTGAGATCATACATACAGTATTTGTCTTTCTCTTTTTGGCTTACTTCACTTAGCATAATGTCCTCAAGTGCCACCCATGTTGTCACAAATGCCAGGATCTCCTCGTTCTTTATGGCTGACTGGTATCCTGTTGTATATCTGTATCACAACTTCTTTAGCCATCCATCCACTGATACACACTTAAGTTGTTTCCATGTCTTGGCTATTGTAAATACTGCTGCTGTGAACATGGAGGCGCAGGTATCTTTTTGAATTCATGGTTTCCTTCTCTTTGGATTTATTCCCAGAAGTAGAATTGCTGGATCGTATGGCAGTTCTGTTTTTGAGGATCCTTCATACTATTTTCCACAGTGGCTGTACCCTCGCCAGGCATTATTTATTTATTTATTTATTTGCCAGGCATTCTTGATGTTCTCTCGGTGGTGTTGTTCCACAGCGATTTGCCTTTGTGCCCATTTTTGATACATACATTTTCCTATGTATTTATCAAATGAATTACAAAACAAATGAGAGAATGAGTGAATGAGTGGGTCTTTTTTACTGAAGTGTAATTGGCATATAACATCATATTGTTTCCAGGTGTACAATATAATGATTTTATAATGGTATCCATTGTGAAATGGTCACCACAGTAAGTCGACATACGATCTGAGTCTCTTTCATTTTGACTGTAGTTACCTGAGATCAGAGTTTATTCTTTCTTTCCACAGAAACGTTCTGGCCAAAAGAGCACCCGACATGACAGGCTCGTCATCAACACAGCTAGTCACTTAGGACATAAATGTGGCAATCTCAGGAATATTTTTGTCTTCACTGCATTGGCCTTTTTACTCAAAGTTTACTCAGTTCCAACCTCGCTTTGCATAAAGCAAAAAAGAACATCAGTCCTAGAGGATTTAACCTTCCCGGCTCCATAGTACTCGGCCTTCTCAAGGTGACTCCATATGTAGATCTTGAGCCATGGAGGGGACTGCCGCTCAGTCATTTTCCGGGGTATGTTCCCTTCACGTTCACTCTGTTTACACATGGAAACATCGGAGCAGCTGTGTCTTTGTGTTTGCCAAGATCCGGCCTCACTGAAGAGTTGTTTAGCCAATCGCACTTATTGTGCTTCTGCTTTGTCCCCGGCACCCTAGGTAGTAGGGCGGATCTGGGATGAATTATGCCAATAATGAATTATGCCAATCAGGGAGGACACACCTCCACTGTCAGGGAGCTCAGAAAGGGGTTAGGAGACGGGACACAGACACAGGAAATTACCTAAGGGGAACTGTAGAAGCAGAAAAGGATTTCATGATTCCTGTGGGCCTATTAACCATGAGCAGGGCTTATCTCTCATTGAGGAGGCGTTTGATAGGAAAGCTTGGATTCAGTTAGCAGCTGAGTGGGAGAAGCGAAGCAAGCAAGGTGCACCTCTACAGAGCTGTTGTTATTAACATTGACCATCCCCTAGCTCACTATGGTAGGGGGCTGAGGAAATTGGTAGACAAGTGGTTCTCAAGCAAAAGACTTTGTCCCCATGGGACACTTGGGCAACATTTTTGGCTGTCACAATGGAGGGCAAAAAGGTCCTTCTGGCATCCAGTGGGTAGAGGCCAGGGATGCTGATAAACATCCCACACTGTATAGGATGACCCCTCACAACAAAGAACTATCCAGCCCAAAATGTTAATGGTACTGAGCTTGAGAAACCCAGTGAGAGCCTGAGGGAGAGTCTGGAGTCTGGTCTGAGTGGTGGGAACTGGGTCACTTCACTTCCTTGGGTCATCGTTTACTTATCTATGACGTAACAAGCTCTTAGGTTACATGTGGCTCTAACAATTCTGTGATTCAGTGAAGCTAACAAGCTGGAGATTAAAGATGAGATGTGAATATCTTCAGAATTTTGTGCTTTTTTAAAAAGCAGAAGAAATATGGGGAGCTTTAAGAGACTTTCTAGGAAATAGTGCTTAAACCTCAGATGAATCTTTAAAAATTGGAACCATTTTATCCTCCTAAAATTTGTAAAAGAAATTGCAAGAGCCTTGTTCTCATGCTTTGTCACTATGGAAGGAATTCTTGCTGGGGCTCAAGGGACAGCCCAGAACAGAATCTTCTAGAATTACACAGACACTAAGATGCCAGCCAGCCACACCTGAGGGCCGCTTTTCAAGTATTATCTCAGCTGCCAAGTTCCTGAAAGGGGAAGCACAGCTTTCCCTAGCCTGGGCCATTCTTCATGTCCTCCAACTGAATTAGAGCCACACCCTGTCTGCCACAGGTCTTCTTCGTATCAAAAGACGCCTGTTCTTCTAGACCTTAAGAATTAACCAGAATAGAAAGACTGAGAAAACAACCTTTGCCTACTCAGGGAAGCTGGCCTAAAGACAGCACAAATTGTTAGAGTTGCCCATAGATTGGTCATATTACATTTATCAGTACTTTCCAGAAAAAGCAGTAGATTCTACTAAAATCCCCTTGCCACAAAATAGTAAAGGCTTTTTTTTGGTATTGTTAAAACTTTTTCCCAATATTAAAAATTCAAATCATGCTTGTAAAACATTCTATTTATAAAGAAAAAATTCTATATGAAGATAACTCTAATTAAGGATCTATTACCAGAAATACAAATCAAAACCACAAGGAGATACCACCTCACACCAGTCAGAATGGCTAAAATTAACAACTCAGGAAACAACAGATGTTGGAGAGGATGTGGAGAAAGGGGAACCCTCTTACACTGTTGGTGGGAGTACAAACTGGTGCAGCTACTCTGGAAAACAGTATGGAGGTTCCTCAGAAAGTTAAAAGTAGAACTACCCTATGATCCAGCAATTGCACTACTAGGTATTTATCCAAAGGACACAAAAATAGTGACTTGAAGGGGCACATGCACCCCAGTGTTTATAGCAGCAATATCCACATTAGCCAAACTATGGAAAGAGCCCAGATGTCCATCAATGGATGAATGGAAAAAGAAGATGTGGTACATAGATACAATGGAATATTGCTTAGCTATCAAAAAAAAAAATGAAATCTTGCCATTTGCAATGATGTGGTATTATCCTAAGTGATATAAATCAGTCAGAGAAAGACAAATATCATATGATTTCACTCAAAACAGAGTAACATAGGGGAAGGGATGGAAAAAGAAAATAAGACAAAAACAGAGAGGGAGGCAAACCAGAAGACTCTTAGCTCTAGAAAACAGACTGAGGGTTGCTGGAGGGGAGGGTGGGGGGATAGAGTAACTGGGTGATAGACATTAAGGAGGGCGCGTGATGTAATGAGCCCTGGATGTTATATGCAACTGATGAATCACTAAACTCTACCCTGAAACTAGTAATATACTATATGTTAACTAAGTTGAATTTAAATTTAAAAAAGGATCTATTACCATGTCATAATATGATAAATTTGAATTTCAGAATGTTTGAGCAGCATTTTCATGAAAGTATCAGAATTTATTTGTAGGCATTTACCATCACAAGTCATCTATATGTAATTAGAATTCTAAAACAGAATGCTTTCTGTACCAATGTAAACAGAGGCCCCAAAGGTCAAGAAGAAATGAGTAGATGCTGTCTACACTCAGGAGCCAAAGCAAGGTAAGTCCACTGTGAAGGACTTACTAAGGGGGCAGGCAATAACTATTTTGTGACGAGGCTTTCTCTGGATCTTTGGAGGGGTTGTCATTGTGTGAGCTTCCTGTTCCACCCCACCCCATGGAGGAGTGGGGCGTGCTTCCTCCCCACCTGAAACCAAGTGACAAAGGGGAATTCAAGATAACCAGGGGGCTTGACACTCTCCCAAAGTTTGTGAGAGCATGAGGCCTAGTATGAGAACAGAGTAAGGTCACATTGCTGTCATTGCTCCCCCTAGTGGCGGGGGCAAGAATGCAGAGTTTTCCAGTGCCCCAAGCACACCTCTCCAAGGGTCCACTGAGGAGCCGTTTCAAGAGAGCCTTGCTCAGGAGGGCTGTGCGGAGGAGTGAGTGGGCCTCGACAAAGGGAGAGTCTGTGTGAAGTACATGCCTGATGATAAGGCGCTGAGGCTCAATGTCAGTGGAGAAATGTCAGCCATGTCTTGGGAATTTCAGCAGGGGTGCACAACAGAGCAATCTCCCAGACCATAAAAGCTTTCCAGGATACTAAGTGCCAGCCTCAGACATCTGCCAAGTTCCAAGTGTACAAATGTCCTATTATGTCTGTATTCAAAGACTGTGGCCATCTTTCCCTAAAATTCTCCCTCCTTAGCCCAAATCTGGAAGGTCAGAAACAGAAGCTATGGGAGGAAGAAGTAGAGTCTGAAAGAAAGAATAAAATCCGACCTTCCTTCACAGCTCCACTTCAGGTTTCCAGGGTGAAAGCATAGACGAACTTGGGGGAGGAGAAGCTCTAAATAAAATAAGAGGTTGGAGTTGTTATTATATCAGAAGGGGTATTTTTAAAACTACCTTTATTAAGAGGTCTAACTTACATACAATAGACCACCCATTCTGTGGACAGTTCAATGAGTTTGGACACATGTGTATACGTGCATAACTACCATACAATATTTCCATCATCTTCAAAAGTCCCTGTGCCTCTTACTATCCATTCTTCATCCTCCTCCAGCCCAGGTGACCACTGATGTACCTTCTGCCTCTGTAGATTAATTTTAATTTTATAGAAAAATGAAAATTACAGAATTTCATATGAATGGAATCATACGGTATGCACTCTGGTATCTGGCTTCTTTCACTCAGTATAAAATTTCTGAAATCTATCCATGTTGTGTGTATCAGCAGTGTGTTCCTTTTTATTCCTGAATAGTGCTCTATTGAATGGGTGTATTATAGTTTACTTTTCATTCACCTATTGATGGACATTTTTTTTTTTTTTCTGGATTTGAGCTATTATTAATAACCTATGAATATTCTTTTACAAGTCTCCACACAGACATGATTTCATTTCTTCTGGGTAATTATCTACGAGTGGAAGTTGTGGGGCTGTATAGTACATGGGTGTTTACTTTTATAACACATTGCCCAGTGTTCATCCCTAAAGGTTCTTCCATTTTATAGGACTGCCACAAACAATGTATGGGAATCCCAGTTGCTCCATACCTTTCACAACTTTTGGTCATGTCAGACTTTTAAATTTTAGCTATTTTAGTGGTTGTGTGGTGGTATCTCATTGCAGTTTTCATTTTCATTTTCCAGATGACTAATGATGTTGAGCATCTTATTAGGTGCTTATTGGTCATTTGTATATTTTCTTTTGTCAATGTCTCTTCAATATTTTATCCCATTTATAAAAATTGATTTACTAGTTTTCTATTTTCTATTGAGCTGTAGCTCAGTAATTAGAGTCTTCCTATAGTCTAGACACAAGTTCTTTGTCAGGTACATATTGCTAATATCTTCTTCCAGTCTGTGATTTGCTCTTTCATGTTCTTAGTGTAGCCTTTTGAAGACAGATTTTTCAAATTTGAGAAAGCTCTATCAATTTTTCCCTTTTATTGTTTATGCTTTTTTTATGAGACATTCAAATTACTGAAATGAGATTTTTTCTGCAATTGAAAGTGCTCAGAAGACTTTTGATTACCTCAGAGTAACTGAAGAGTTCCCGGGGACCTGCCTGAGATTCCATCCAAAGTCAGAGAAGGACCAGCGCCCCCCCTACCCTGGGGGCCATTTCAGGAAAGGATTGGACAGCCGTTAGGCAGAAATTCTAGGAAGATGTTAGCTCAGCTTCTTATTTTTTGTAGTTTTTTTTTTTTTTTAACAACTGATTTGCTTCATGATGATACAGTTTTAGGAACCAGTCAAACACAACAAGGTTAAAAATTACAGGTGGGGGATTTTTCTTTCATATTCCTCTTCCTTTCAATAATTTCAGAGTGTGGGATTCAAACAATCTGCACTGTTTAACAAGCCTTCCTATAAGGAAGCTCTGGGTTTTGTTTTTGGTTTGTTTTTCACAAACATCTGTAAAATCATCCTGCTGCAAGTTGAGCCTGTTGTATTCCAGGAAATAGTCTTAGGAAAGGAATATATAAGCATCTCTTCTTCAAACTAAATAATTGCATGCTCATTTCCTAAAATGTCTCTTCTGGATTTATTTTCCTATTCTTTTATTATCTTGGTTGCTCTCTGCAAAACCTCTCAGCATTCTCCCAATCCCCTTTCAGATGCTAAGCCCAGATCTAAGTGGCCAGTCTCCTAGCGAAGTCCTGAGGGCATCGAGAGTGATCCCTAGTGCCCACTCCTCCCCAAGCATCCCAGCATCATAGTGACTGTCCAAACACAGCATGATGAGGGCAACCCATTTCCTTTGGATTCCACCCTAACCAGCATTGTATCTGTATGCTAAAAAGCTTTGAGGCTCTAAATTCACAGCCAAAGTATCCATCTCTGAACATTGGGGGAAAACAAAACATACATCAAGGTCGAGAGATTCTGACAGTAGAATGAGTGAAATTAATGAAAATTCAACATGGTATGTGCATCTACAGTCAGCCAGTCTACAACAGCTGCTGGACAGCCAGGCAACAAGGACCCCTGGGACTTTGAACTTGTTTCTACCACCAAGGATGTTCTTTCCCCAGATGGGCCTATGGCACATTTCCTGAGACCATTCAGGTCTGCTCTCAGAGGGTGCCTTGTCGGCGAGAGCTTTCCTGATCACCCTGACTGCAACTCTCTAACTCGGCTCGGGCCACTCGGACCCCCTCCTGGAAATTCCCAATCCTGCTTTTAGGCTACTTTGTATGTCCCCATGGCACTCAACAGACATGGTTTATAGTTTTAGTTGCCAGTTCCTGTACTATCTGTCTGCCCTAGGAGAATGTAGTTTGTGTATGCTATGTTCACTGCTTTATTCCTCCATTTTGAGAAGAGTTCCTGGCACAGAGAGTTCCTTGACAAATCATCTATGACTAAATAAATCTATGAATGCAAGTAGAATTTTTTGTGGCTAGGAAGAGTTCTTGAACGTTGATTTGTATCTATTTTTTGGAGTGCGTATATAATGCTTACTATATCTCATTTAATCCTCATAACAGTCGTAGGAGGGAAGACTGTTGTCCTCAATGGTGGATGAGGAAACAGAGGCAGGGGGCCACGTCACAGCTGGTGTGTGGCAGCCTGATCCAGAGTCTGTGCTCTCAGACTCGACCCTGCTGCCTCCCTGAACTCAATAACTGGAATGTACTTGGCAGAAACCCAGGAATTGAACAGATTTGGGCTGGGGCCAACCTATAGTTCTTTCTGGACAAGGTGAATAGAGCACAGGCAGTGGGAGAATAGAAGGTAGACCCAGGATGGAGGCAAAAGAATAAGAGGGAGATCAGAGATGGGGGGGGCGGTATCCCAGGAGAGAAGGGCAGGCACTGGGAGAGGCTGACAAGACGCCTGAAGGAGCTAACTGAGACTTCAACTGGTGTCCCACAGGGATTCTTCGGTTTCAGCAGCTGAGGGCTGGGGAAAGAAGTATGGGTATGGGGGTGCCTGGGTGGCTCAGTCGGTTAAACATCTGCCTTTGACTCAGATCATGACACCAGGGTCCTGGGATCGAGCCCCACATTGGGCTCCCTGCTCGGCGGGGAGCCTGCTTCTCCCTCTCCTTCTGCCCGCCACTCCCTCTGCTTGTGCTCTGTCTCTGTCTCTCTCTCTGTCAAATAAATAAATAAGATCTTTAAAAAAAAAGAAGTATGGGTATGGGGCTAAGCATATGAGAGGGCTTCGGAGGTGAGGTGGGGAGACCGTAAAGGAAAAGAAAAAGAAGAAAACCTCAATTCTGAGAAATTATCATTCATGCTCTCTCCCCTCATCTTGGAATATCAAATCAATTTATTGATTGAAACTCCTTTAAGAAATGAGTGGATAGGGGCATCTGGGTGGCGCAGTCGGTTGAACGTCCGACTCTTGCTTTCTGCTCTGGTCATGATCTTGGGGTCCTGGGATCGAGCCCTACATCGGGCTCCTCGCACTGTGCAGGGTTCTGCTTCGGATTCTCACTCTCCCTCTGCTTGCTTGCATACAACTTCTCTCTAGAATGAATAAATAAATCTTTTTTTAAAAAGGTAGTAGATGAAAAAATTGTGGTATGTTCCTGTAATGGAACACTGCTCAGCAATAAAAAAGAATGAACTAGTGATATACCCCCAAACATTGGATGAATGTCAAAAAAATGTGGAATGAAAGAAGCTGCAGTGGCCTGAATGTTTGTGTACCAACCCCCCAAATACATATGTGCAAATCCTAATGCCCAAAGTGATGGTATTAGGAGGTGGGGCCCTTGGGAGGAGATTAGGTTATGAGGGTGACATCCTCATGAATGAGATTAATGCCCTTATAAAAGAGGCCCAAGAGAGCTCCCTTGCCCCTTCCATGTGAGGACACAGGGAGAAGTCTACAACCTGGAAGAGGGCCCTCACCCATGCTGGTGCATTGATCTTGGACTTCCAGCCTCCAGAATTGTAGGAAATAAATTTCTGTTGTTTATAAGCTACTCAGTCTATTAGTATTTTATTATAACAACATGAACTGACTAAGACAGAAGCCAAACAAAAAATATATTCTGAATGATTCCACTTACATAAAATCCTAGACAAGCAAATTAGTCCATTTAACAGAAAGCAGATCCATGGTTGCTTGGGGCTAGGGCTATGGCTGCGGGAAGGGGCAGGAGAGAGGGATTCTTAAGGGATGCAAGGAAGCTTTTGGAGGTGATGGGTATATTCCTGTCTTGATTGTGGTAATGGTTTCATAGGAGTATACTTATGTCAAAACTCATCAAAATGTACACAAAAAAACGTGAGTGATTAAATCTATAAATCTATAAATCTTTGGAGAGTTTCTCCCAAGGCTTTTAAGTTGAGAACTCTCATCTTTTCCTAAGATTGATAAATAATTTCTTTTTTTTTTTTTTTTGTAAGTTGGGGATGAAGAGTAGTAGTTAAAAACACCTTTCTTTACTCAACATATCTTCCCTGTACAGGGTTGGCTACACTTGCTCCTGTCTGCCTTTCCTGCATGAGGAAACTTCCCTGGCCCCAGAGGTTTCTTGGGGCTTACAGTAGATTGAATTGCAGCCCCCAAAAGATATGACCACCTAGAACCTCAAAATATGACCTTATTTGGAATAAGAGTCTTTGTAGATGTAGTTGAGGTAAGAATCTTAAAATGAGATCATCCTAGATTAGGATCCACCCTAAATCCAATGATGAGTGTCCTTATAAGACACATAAAAGGAGAAAACACAGAGACATAGGAACACCACGTGAAGACAAAGACAGAGAATGGGATGATGCTGTAGGCCAACGAATGCCAAAAATTATTAGCAGCCACCAGAAGGTAGGAGGGGCATGGAACAGATTCTCTCACAAAACCTCCAGAAGGGACCATCCCTACCAACACCTTGACTTTGGACTTCTGGCCTCCAGAACTGTGAGAAAAATTTCTGTTTTCTGCTTGTAGTAATATGTTATGGTAGCCCTAGCAAACGAATGCAGCAGCCCTAGGTATTTTTACTCCTTACTATCCTGAATTAATTCTACCCCCATATCTTATTTTTGCTGTTTGTTCTTCCTTCTCCAAACTGATCCTGTTAGAATTTTCCCCTTTTGGTATTTGGCCATTTCTGCCTTGATGGATGTTCCCTAACTGCTCTAAACTTCACTTTCCTCATTTGTAAAGTGGATATGCCTACTAACACCTAGGGTTGGTTGGGAGGATTAAATGGGCTAATATGTGTACACACTCTTAGAGCAGTGCCTGGCATATAGCAGATGCTGTATATATATTATTACCATTATTATTAAATTCTGCCCCCGGTTCTGATGGGGTGACTCAGCTTGTAGCTTCTTCAAAATTAATAGTACATTTTCTTCTATCATTTAGGTTATTGAAATTATTGTATTACTCTTGGATCTAGAAGGACCCTTTTATGGGTTCCTGGGATCAATTCTGAACTAGGTTTTCAGCAAATCCCTTCATGGTCTTCACCAGCTAATGGAAAACTTTTATGGTTTAGCTCAATGGGCTGGGTGATGAGCAAATGAGCCCAAGGCCATTGCTTGGTCCACCATATAAGTAAGTTTATTGCTCTTTTCCACGGCTACAGTCTGACTTGAGGCATCATTTTGCAAATGTGGGCCATTGGTCATATAGGGACAGAGCGAAAGGCTATAAGAGGCTTGTTAAAATTCATCGGCATGGTCAGAAAAATAAAAGTATGTTTACGTTGGTGTGTGGTTAGCAGAGTCCACTTCGTAGCTCAGATTCATGTGACATCTGACTTTAAGCCTTACCTTTCTCATAGAGGTAAAAAGAAATCATATAGAATAAAAAACATGGAACATCCACATAATTAGTTATGAATTTCCTCATCTACAAAGAATAAATGCACTTGAAAATAATGAAAGTTTAATGGAGTGTGTTTAGAACTTTCCATTTCATTTCAGGTTGTGGGCTGACCTAAGAGTAAGTGATTTTTATCCATAATTTACAACGCATTGAGGAACAGCTAAGCAGAACAAAATCAAAAACCTTGTCAAAGTCAAGAAAGATTGTAGCTTTCATTCCTTCTACCTACAAAGTCCTTCAATGTCATTGATGGTTAAATCTTAAGTTTCTCCTCTTTATTAAGCCATGTTGCTAGGCATCCCTTTCATTTCCTTAAAAAAGAAAGTAAAGGATTTAAAAAATACATAATTTAGGTCTTGAAGTTAGTAATTTCTAGAATCATCTGAGAAGCCTCAAGGGGTCTGACCATTTATCCATATATTATCCAAACAGCTTCTGTTGCAATTTCACCCAGTTTCTTTAACCGTATTATTACATGATCTCTTAAGATGAGAATCTAGTATTATGTGTGTATCACTTCTTAAAAAATATCAGCAGACAATTAGATATTTTCCCTTTAGTACGGTGTTTTGTATGTTGGCAAATCAGGGGCTTGATAACGAGTGCACTGTGGGATGTTGAATTAAGTCAGTTCATTGGGGCTTCAGCTCTTTCAAAGGGTTGGGTGAAGATCTGCTTATGGGGGCGCCTGGGTGGCTCAGTCGTTAAGCATCTGCCTTCGGCTCGGGTCATGGTCCCGGGGTCCTGGGATCAAGCCCCGCGTCGGGCTCCTTGCTCAGCGGGGAGCCCGCTTCTCCCTCTCCCACTCCCCCTGCTTGTGTTACCTCTCTCTCGCTGTCAAATAAATAAAAAATCTTTAAAAAAAAATCTGCTTATGGGTAATTGAAGCTTCAAGTTGCCAAGAGGTGACTGTTGCAGATCAAGGGCAACATTTTAATTGGATGATGGGCATTCTCAAAGGGCATATAGCAATTTTCTGAATTGCATAATCTAATAGTTTGAAATTTAGAAAGTAGTGATGTCATCTCCCCAACTTTTAAGAGGACATGCACCTCCCTCTGTAATTATTTTGTTTAATATTTTAAATAACAGCAGTAGACCAATGCCAAGGGATAGATGATGGTCAGGGATGTGTGGAACAGCTTTGCCAGAGTTTCAGTCCTATGTAGTTGCATTTTCTTGATGAAATTCCTGGCCAAGTCTTTTATGTTTTCAAGTCCTCCTTGTCCTCCTTATTCTCAGTTCATTTCCTATTCCAACTTTCCAAAAGGTTTACCTCTGTTTAAATGAACTGATAAATATAGTCCTGCCCAGGTTACAACTTGTGAATCTCTCTCTTCCTTATTGGTTTTTAACAAAAGATATGATGAAAGAAATTGTAAACTCACTGAGAATGTCAAACATATTCTGTAGGTCATTACACTCAGAGTTTATAGAGAATAGGAATTTTGTCTACTCATCCTATGGAGAGGTAGAGAATTGAGATCTACTCAGTAGAAGATTAATCTGGGATCAGTTTCTAAATTTTTGTGTATGGCATAGTAGAAAGAACCCTGGACCAGGAGCTAAGACACCTGAATCCTGGCCCTGGTTCTGCAACTGTCTTGCCGTGTAACTCTGGGCATGTCATTTAATTGTGCAGGGCATCAGATTTCCATCTGAAAAATGAGGGCGTCCGGTCAGATTACTTAGAAAATCCCTAAAGTTCCATGGTTGTTTTCTGAAAATGAAACTTTCTGAGTAAAATTTTGACAATTAGTTTTGGTTTTTTTCCCCTGGCTTGTGTCTTTATCCCACTAGAAAGAGAGTCACGCTGCTCTTTTTGACATCTAAAATGCTTCTTAGTAAGTTTTATTCATTCATTCATGCATTCATTCATTCACATTGGGAAGCATATTTTTTCCCCACAGATTCAGTTCCTCACATACCTCTGATCAGGGAGCAGCATGGTGGAAGAGAAAGGACTTGGCTTCATTGCCTACAGGCTGGGTGCCTTTGGGAAGTTAATTAAACTTGCTGATTCTCAGTTTCTGTAACAATAAAATGGGAATAATAATTCCTACCACCACTCCTCCAAGTGGTTTTGACCGGTCAATGGAATCAAGCATAAGATGAGCCCGCATACAGCAGCCGTTTACCAAACATGAATTTGCTCACCCTGCTTGCCACCTTCCTTCCCCATCAGATGGTCCTGCTCTTTCTCAGCTTTGGTAGAGAGGGTGCAAGGGGGTCTCCTGGCACCCAGCTGCCCCACAGTATCTGGTGCTTAATAGATGCTGAATAATGCATAAATATTAAATGAATGAATGAATGGATTGAATAAATCTTTTAAAAAAATACCTTCAGTAAACTTGTGGGATGCCCTTACGAACAAGGAGCCTGTTGAACCCAGACGATACTGAGGCTTAAAAAACCCCCATAAAATTAACCATTTTAAAGTGAACAATTCAGCCATATATAGTATATTCACAATGTTCTACAAACACTACCTCTATTGAGTTCCAAAATAAAGCCTGCACCCACTAAGCAGTTTCTCCCTATTCCCCCCTCTCTCAGTCCCTGGCAATCACCAATCTGTATTTTGTCCCTATGGATTATCTATTCTGGATGTTTCATACAAATGGAATCCTATATCATGTGACCTTTTATGTCTGGCTTTTTTCACTTAACACCAAGTTCTTGAGGTTCATCTATGTTGTAGTATGAATCAGTGTGTTCCTTTCTATGGCTGAGTACTATTCCACTGCACATATGTACCACAATTGGTTTATCCATTAATCTGTGGATGAACATTTAGGTTGTTTCCACCTTTTTGTATCATGAATAGTGCTGCTATAAACGTGAATCTACAGGTAATGGTTTGAGTATTTTCATTCCTGTGCAGTCCTTTTTCCAATCCTGTTTTCAATCCTTTTGGTATATGCAGAGGAGTGGACTTGCTGGGTCATATGGTAATTCTCTGTTTGACCTTTTGAAGAATTGTGGTGTTTTCCACACCAGCTGCATCATTTCACATCCACACTAGCAATGTATGAGAGTTGCAGTTTTGCCTCATCCTTTTTAACACTTTTTCTTTTTTTTTTTTTAATAGCTATCCTAGTGGTTGTCAAGTGGTACCTTATTGTGTTTTGATCTGCATTACCCTTATGACTAATGGTACTGAGTATCTATCTTTTCATGGGCTATTGGCCTTTTGTATATCATTTTTAGAGAAATGTCTATTCAAGACTTCTGTCCATATTTAAACTGGGTTGTTTCTCTTTTTGTTGTGGGAGTCATAAGAGTTCTTTATATATTCTGGATATTAGACCCCTATCGAATATATGATTTGCAAATATTTACTCCTACTCTGTAGGTTACCTTTTCACTTTCTTGGTAATTTCCTTGGATGCACAAAAGGTCTTAATTTTGATGAAATCCAATTTATCTAGTTTTCCTTTTGTTGTTCATGCCTTTGATGTCCTGTAGCCACTTTTTTTTTTTAAGGACAAGATCATAATGTTTTAGAGGAAAACTAGACCTTTTCCAGAAGGTAACCTGTTCTTTAACGTCAAGAGCTATGAGAGTCCAGATACAACAGCTCCTTTGGAATCATTAGGAGAAGAGAAGAATCAGAGGCAGCTTCATTCCCTATTTGGAAGGGCCACCAGAGGAATTTACTTTAATATGAATTAAGTATCAGTGGCAGAATCATAAATATTTTTAAACTGACAGAGATTAGAAAGGACAGTGCCTTTGATTATCATTTTTATGATCCAAGGGCTCATAAAAGGGCTTCATACAGAATTTGTGGAAAATGAGTATATTTCAGCATTTTTCGGTTTCTTTGCTAGTTAATTTTGATAGTTGCTATGCTTCCCTATGTAAATAATGAGACTGTTCCAAATCGTAATGACTGTACTTTTCTGAAAGCTTGCATGGCTGTAATTTATGCAATACCACAAATCAACCAAAGAGCTCTTAACTTTATTTTTACCTCAGTGTATTCTTTAGAAATCATATACAGAAAAAAGCCACAGTTTATTTTCTTGTTCTCGGTCATTATCGTAGGGTATCAAAAGGTTCCACTGGCATAGTTGCTTCAAAAGCAGAATTTAGTTAAGATCAAAAGGGAAAAAAAGAAAGCCATGGCTATTCTGTCTTCTTCTTCCAAACATACTGAACTAACTTCTGCTTTGTTTGCACATGTATGATTGGATAAAGTGAGTATTTAAAAATGAGGGGCGCCTGGGTGGCTCAGTCGTTAGGCATCTGCCTTCGGCTCAGGTCATGATCCCAGGGTCCTGGGATCGAGCCCCGCATCGGGCTCCCTGCTCAGCGGGAAGCCTGCTTCTCCCTCTCCCACTCCCCCTGCTTGTGTTCCCTCTCTTGCTGTGTCTCTCTCTGTCAAATAAATAAATAATCTTTAAAAAAATAAAATAAAAAATGAATGTGAACCATTTGTATTTGGGGACAAAAATAAACCTATTTCTCTGGGTTCTGAAGACATACCAATCAAATCAAACCTTTTCTTTGTGGAGGTAGTGAGTCCCTCTCATCAGACACTTTTTTTTTTAAAGATTTTATTTATTTATTTATTTGAGAGAGAGAGAGAGAGAATGAGAGAGAGAGCACGAGGGGAGGAGGGTCAGAGGGAGAAGCAGACTCCCCGCTGAACAGGGATCCCGATGTAGGACTCGATCCTGGGACTCCAGGATCATGACCTGAGCCAAAGGCAGTCGCTTAACCAACTGAGCCACCCAGGCACCCCATCAGACACTTTATACGACAAAATAAGCATGTCGTAAAGGCATCTTCCTTGGATTTTGTTCTTTGATTGAAAAACTCTTATCCACCTCAATAAATAGTCCATTTATTGACCCCAGAAGAATGAAGATGGCTAATGCAACGCCAATGTTTGTGACTTTGAAAATATATATTATTATGTGGGAAGCATACGAACTTTTCCTTGAAATTGGTCTGCAGGCAGTGATTAAACTTTTCAGCTTGGACTCCTTTCATGCTGCTGGGCTATAAAGATGAGGACTTGGCCCTTCCTCTTCGGCTCTCTCTCCAGCTCTCCGGTCTCCCTGACTTCAGAACGAAACATAATATCTTAAGCTAACAGAGCCCAAAGAGGCTGATCATTGGCTCCCATTGTCCCCTGATACTGCAGCCCCGCCCCTTTGGCTTGTGCTGACAAGCTGTTTATATTTTTGTAAGGGCCACCCTTTAACTCAGCAGCCTGATGACTATAATGGGCCCAATTGTCTGTGGGCTGCAGAGAGCTGAGTCCCCACATCCGAGGAGGCTGGGGCCAGTCTCTGATGCACGGGAGTGGCCGTTATGGAACACGGGTAAGGACGAGTCTGAGTGTGTGATGACGCTTTTTACGGGCTAGTCGGTTAGTCCTGGGCACTGTTTAAGAGAAGTAAGTTGCGATTGAATTGCTAGCTTTTTCTTGGTTTTCATTTGTTGCCTGCTAACCACGGAGGGAGAAGATCATTTCTCTGGGATTTGCTGACAAAGCTCATAATGATCCTGGTCAGCCCAGGCAAGAAACGCGCAGGGAAGCAAAAAAAAAAAAAAAAAAAAAAAAACGAGGGGAGAGACACAAGTGGGTTTGACACCAAAGCAACACGGGAGAGGCAAAGCACACGGTTACCTCAGTGATGCTGTGAGGCTCAGAGGCTGTTCTGTTTCCTAACTTAAGTGTTCACAGTCAGGAGATGGGCTCTGCCACGCTGGGGTTTCTGCAAGCCAGTTGTTAGCCGATGGAACTCAGCCGACCCTGTTTGAAGGGGTCTAATATCTGCTGGTATTTTCAAAGGGCAAACCATAGTAGTCTTGTATGTCATAAATAGTTCTATTCAGAGATGTGGGAACGGTTTGGAGCTGCAGGCCGTCAAGTTTTACTGCCCATAAAAGTGCTCAAAGAGTACGATGGCCGTCTGCAGTGGGGCTCAGGAATGAAGGAAGAGCCCCAGGCGATTAGAGCATTTGTCCTTGACTACCCAAGAGAGAAGTCAGTGGGGCCAGAGGACACCATGGGAGAGGGAGTGAAACCTGAAACGGGCTTAGCCAGCCCACCTGGGGGTTCTTTCTGGTTTCGCGCTTGTAAATAAATGAGTGAGGGCGGAAAACTGCTCGGACTCCTGTCTTTAGTGCCTGATGTTATCGTCCCGGCTGCTCCGTTTGGTGCTAAGACGCCCTTCATGGCACAGAGAGGCTCGAGAGGCAAGGGAGGGGGGTGTGCTGTGTCTGGGACCACAAGGGGGAGGGGATGGCACGGCAAGAGCTCTGGGAATTGTGTTGGAAGTAACTGCCTCCTGCTAAACAGAAAATCACCTATGGCAGCTTTGATCAGAGAATTTTGTTCTGTCCTTTCTGAAGAGCCTCACGGTGTGAAGTGAGTGAACTCACAGTCAGTGTTTGATACGGACATGAGCCTGAAAAGCTGAAAAGGTGGAGTTTAACTTTTAGAGAAACTAAAGGTGACTCATGGGACTTGAACACATCTGGCACTTTATAAACCTTCCCACTTCTCCTAAGCCCCAGAGTTTGTATTTGTTATCTGGATAGACCATCTTTAAAGCCAACATGTCTGGGGGCTCCTGGAGGAATTAAGCCAGATGCAGAGCTTGTTTTTAAATGAATTTGACCCAAAGCAATCTGAATGTTTCACCTCAGTGTATGAAAACACGAGGAGGTCTCTGAGTGAAGCCGTGGTCTCCTGCAGTGGCCTGAGAGCCCAGGAGAGGGCGATGAGTTGCCCCATGGGTGGTCTTGGAAAGGGACAGGCAGGTGGGGCGCAGGCTCAGCAGGAAAAGGACAGGGCGGCCTCATCCTGCCCCTCTGGCCTCGGGCCTCACACACGCTGGCCTCCTTCAGATCTGTGCATTCTCCATTCCACCCCAGATGGCAAGACAGCCAGAATGAGGAGGGCCGGTGAGAGAGAAGATGGGGTGAATTCCAGGAGACCCCACACAGCACAAAGACAGCTCTTATCCAGGATCTTTTATCAGAATGGTGGGCATGCCAGGTTCCTGGAATTTCAGAGGCAGAATTTACATAAGCTAATGCTCACCTAAGAGATTTACAATAACAGTATTCTAGAGCTTTTAAATACCGAGGACTGTCCTCATGGGCCCACGAAATCAAACAAGCAAGCATGTGTGGATGAAATGCTATGACAATGGCACATATCAATGGTAATAACAACGACCATTTATTGAGCACTTACTATGTGCCAGGCTTTCTCTCACTCGGTCCTCACCAACTCATTAACGTAAGGACAGTTATTGTCCTTGTTTTACAGAGAAGGTACCTGGGGCAGAGAGGTTAAGTAACTTGCACAAAGTCACACAGCCAGTAAGCCACCTGAAATGTGAGTCACCAGGAAGGTATCCAGTACATAGCCTTGTGTTATGAACTGAGGATTTCCTGGAGAATATAGCTGGCATTTCAAGAATTCATCTAGTCACTGCTATCAAAATGTGGTCTCCTGCGGAAGCTAATTGGCAATCGGGAAGGAAAGCCACTCCTTTAAATGGGTGAGAGTGCCGAAGCCTAACAGTCTTGCCCCACTGATCTAAAGGCCAGGAAGGGCTAGCTTCGGGGAGGCGTTTGGGTCCCGGCCCGGCCCACGCTGCATGATGTGGTGCCCCAAGAGGGACGACACACAGAAGCAGCCACTCAAGAACCCAGGGGTTGAAAGGAAAACCTTTGGTTCGGACAAACCCTGGTTCAAGCCTCACCTTTGCCCGTGTACTTGTATAATATTGGGTAAGGCGTCTCTTCACCCTCAGACTCAGCTGCCCCAGCGAGGTGGCGGGGACAGCAATGTCTGTGTCCCTGGACCACGGTAAGGACGAAATGTAATGGGTACAAGTTCTCACAGTGCTCGGTGCACAGCAAATACTCAGTCAATATTAATTCTTTAGTTATGACTGCTCCCAGCACTCAAAGGCAGTCCCAAATGGGGACTGAGTTTGTGGAATGCCTGCCTGGTTTGCCTGTGGTATCTAGAGACGGGAATGGTGGGAGGGCGCAGCATGGCAGACAGGTCGACCAGCTGGCTGTCTGGTCTCTGCTCCTCCACCCCGCATCGGGGGCTCTGGATAATCACACCTGCTCTGCACCACGGCTTCCTGATCTGTCCATGAGGTGACATCATCAAGGCCCATTCTAGCTTCCCATCTATGACTCTAGATCTGACAGAAACCTCCCTCACAGGGACCTGTAAGCATCACTTATTCATGGTCTGAAATCACCCCGGAGCTCACCGTTGATCATGCTTATCCATACAGAAGGATCATCTGAGAATTAATAGGCGGGCCTGAAATACTCTCCTGGAATCTGCTAGTTTGAGAGTGTCCTTTGAAAAATATGCTTCTTATTTTCTCAAGAGGTAACACATTCAAGTCCGTTACTTTGTATAATAAGAAGGCACCCATTTCTTAGATGATCCTTTGGTTGTTTGAAGGTAATTGGAAAATGAGTTAAACAGACACGGTTTTCTGGAGGCAAAAACTGGGGGCAGCTAGAATAAAAGCAGCTCTGAGTAGCAGGGCATCCACTGCTCTATGTGTGGTCACAGGTGCTAGTCTCATGTTTTCTTGCTTCTTCTCTCTGCCCACCTCCTGGCTGGTGTAAGACCCACGCTGCATCTGTACAATGGTGACAGGTCTTGTTAGGCCAGATGCTCACAGAAGAGGTGTGAGGGGCTTCTCACATCCAGAGACCTGCAGGGTTAGAAACTCAGATGGTGTCATGTTCATTCCTTTCTCTCCTGTTGCTCTCTTCCTCTTCCTCCCTTCCTCACTCAAATGTTTACTGATCATTAGGCACTATGTGCTAGTCTCTGGGGATATAGAGCTCAAAACCGTGGTGTTGGCCCTAGAGGAATTCACATTCCGTTGAAGAATTCCATGGGGCAGTGTTATGACAGACGTATATACAAGGTGCTGTGGGAGGGAACACCCTTAGCTAGACCTGGGACGTCAGTGAAGGCTTTGTGGAGGAACGGATGACACCAGAAGTGAGGGAGTATGGAAGATTGAGGAGGAGTGGGTCAAATGGAGATGGAAGGAAGGGTGACTGGTGGTCGCAGTTTCTGATTTGGTTGGTCAGTGGTGGGTCTTGTGGACATCAGTGTACCAGGGGTGGAAGCCATTGAGACAAGGGGATCAGCCCACGGTGCAAAGTTCCAGGGGCAGGAGACAATATTCAGGGAACAACCAGTTGTTTCGTTTGGTTGAAACCCAGCGTGTGAGTGAATGAGTGATCCTGGATGAGATGGAACTGACAGGAAACGGAGCCAAAGAAAATTGTCTTATGAGGATGAGGCAAATGTGGCAAGATCTTGACGGTTGTTTAATCTGGGCCTGAATATTTAGGTTTCTGTGTTTATTACAAATGTTCATAGTAAGTTTTATGGAAAAGTAGAATATCCCATTGATGTACCAAGACCAGAACATAGCTCAAACAGAGCTGAACTTGAGTCACAGGTCTGCTGGTTTATAGTGACTACTGAGGACTCTAGGAAGTTACCTAACCTCTCCAGTTCTTATTTTCTTCACGTGAACATGAGAATAATAATCATGTCTACCTTCTTGGGCTTTTATGAGAATTGAAAGGAGAGAACATGGAGAAGGCCCTCCATAGTATTTGGCATGGAGTCATCCCTTTTCCATCACAGATGGATCATCTCATTCATTCTGATTGAGGTTTCTAGGTGATGCTCTACAGGGCGCCAAGCAGAGAACATTTAAATGTTCGATAAGTTACAAAAGTATGAACCTGCAAGGCAAGGTCTGGAGCTGGGAGCAGACCTGGGGCAGTGGCAGGGAGTGAAGAACATATCCACACCACAGACTCTTGTGTGTAAGTTTAGAGGGTTTAGCCCCTGCAGATGATAGCTAAGGAACAGAGAGCCAGATGACCTCCCTAAGTGGAGCAATGGAACACTGATTTCATTCATAATCCTTTGTATTCCACGTATTTTCTGTCTACCTAAATTTTCAAACGAGGCACAGGGACACCATCACACATACTTAATAGGTATGCTATTTTGTTATCCAGGATGTTAAAGGGACCCACCAAAAAAAGATGGAAGGCGAATCTGGGATTGCATGCTCTGGGGAACCCCTGGGAGTCATTGAGACACACCTCAAGTTGCACCTGCTGGAACCCTTATCACACACCCTTATCACACCTGCAGTCCTGATCAGCTTTTCAAGGAGAATGGTTCCTGGTAGGTCTTTAACTACCAGGTGTGTTTGCCCACTCTCAGCCTGCACTTTCTAGTACCATACCTGACAAGCTGACACTAAAGGAAAGACACACTTCAATTTTACAGCTGAGAACTGCAAATAGAACTCGAGTGAAATTACTCAAACAGTTGACTCTAGAAACCACAAGGAGCCAAAGGGCCGACCTTTGACTTTACAAACAACAGCTATGCTCCTGGACACCAATCTCTGGAACTCACTCGGAAAATGCTATGTATCTCTAAAGGGCTGTGTAGGAGGAAAACATTTAAATCTGTAGCCTCAGTGTAGATAAACTCAGGACTGGCAGTTTCCATGTGTTCTTTGAAGTGTTAAAAGAGCTAAATACATACATCTTGAGATCAGACCAATGACCCTCCAAGGACGGAGTTCTCACTGCATGGGAACTTTCCTTCCCCAAACCTCTCTGCTCTTCCCAGAGGGGTAAAACACAGAGTTTAAACTGAACTTTGAAGCTGTAACCTGACTTCAGAACTATATACCATAAAGAGCACCGTGTGTTTTCTAAGATAGCTTCAAATCATGTAGTTTCCCGATGTATACCCAGTTGCAACATTGGAAGACTTAATTTTATTTTATTTTTTTAAGATTTTATTTATTTATTTGAGAGAGAGAGAGTGAGTGAGGTGAGAGAGCACGAGCGGGGTGAGGAGATAGGGAGAAGCAGGCTCCCCGCTGAGCAGGACCCTGGGATCGTGACCTGAGCTGAAGGCAGACGCTTAACTGACTGAGCCACCCAGGCACCCCTTAATTTTATTTTTTTACTTTTTATATTTTTTTAAAGGTTTTATTTTTAAGTAATCTCTACACCCAACATGGAGCTTGAACTTACAACCCTGAAATCAAGAGTCGCACGCTCTACTGACTGAGCCAGCCAAGTGCCCCTGGATGACTTAACTTTAAATACAAGAGCTTTAAGCCAATGTTGCTGAGGAGCCTCTGTCTGTTGCACAAGTCCTGTGAAATCTGCAAGATTGGCTCCTTCTGGGGCCCTCAAGTGCCTTACCAGCAACTGGCAATAATTGTATTTCTAGGAACGCCCAGAAGAGCCAACTCTCTTTAATATGTCACTGACATACAGGTTCTTCCACTGGGACCCAAGCAACAAGAACTAGAGCTCTCAGGATATGATTCTCAATCTGCACTCCTCACTGGATGATTCTATTTCCTTAAGAGCATTTTTTTTTTAAAAGATTTTATTTATTTGACAGAGAGAGACACATCGAGAGAGGGAACACAAGCAGGGGGAGTGGGAGATGGAGAACCAGGCTTCCTGCTGAGCAGGGAGCCCGATGCGGGGGCTTGATCCCAGAACCCCGGGATCATGACCTGAGCCAAAGACAGACGCTTAACGACTGAGCCACCCAGGTGCCCCAAGAGCTTTTTTTTAAAAGATTTATTTTATTTATTTGAGAGAGAGAGAGCATGAGAGGGAGGCGCAGAGAGAGAGAGAATCTGAAGCTGACTCTGCACTGAGCCCGGAGCCTGACACAGGGCTCAATCTCACAACCCTGACATCAGGACCTGAGCCGAAACCAAGAGTTGGTTGCTCGGCGGACTGTTCCACCCAGGCGCCCCTCCTTAAGAGCATTTTTAACAACAACAACATAGCAGTGATCAGTGATTTCTTAGAAACATGGCCCCTTTATCTCCTCCTCGAGGATAACTATCGTGTCTTCTGGATACTATCTGTGGTCTGGGCACACTGGGGGCACAGCATAAATAGGAATTAACGCTGGCCCATTACGAAAAGAGAATGGAAAGACCCTCTAAGTTAGCAGTGACCCTACACGCCCCAGAACTGTGGCGAGGAAAGACAGTGACAAGGCCTGAACAAAGCAGCTCTCTTCCCACGCTCAGCGCCTGCAGTGAACCAAGGGGCGCCATTGTCTGAGCTGTCACTGGAGGGCCAGGAGGGGGCCCTGGCAGCTGCCCCACCTTCCCCATTGCTGTCCAGGGGTATTCAGGGACTACGGGCCTCCGGTGTGAAGCTTCCTTTTTCTCATGGGCCGCGCCGCCCACGGCTCCACAGCTCCCCTCTGCACACAGAGCTGGTGGTGTCATGGCTTCTGGGGTGCCTTTGGAGGAGCACGGGTCTTGGCGGATGGGAGCTGCTGGTAGCGAAGGGAACAGGGCTTGGGGACTGCTGGCCCTTGTCCTATCCAGAAATTGAGGCTACTGGGTCAGAGCAATTTCGCCAAACCATGCCATTTCCAAGGCTGGCTGGAAACCTGCTCCTTTAGAACGAAAGCATGTCTGGCTTGTGTCCACACTCACACCGAGAGCTTTAAAAGTGGGGCAGGGGGTCACCTCAGCGCAGACCCCCCCCCAGTTGTTTCTGTGGCAGCTGCGATGTGCATGCCTCCTCCCCCAAGTGGATGGAAATCTCCATTCCCTGTCCTACGGTCCCTGGGAAGCCCAAGGTGACAAGGGGAGGGGGCGCAGGGGGCAGGGAGAAGAAAAGAGGTGGTGGGGGGTGCCAGAGATTAGGGAAACCAGCCCAGCTCTTTTCTCTCCCCAAGACTTGTTTGTTGTAGTGGCGGGAGTTTTTGTTTGGGGGACCTTTTTTTTTTTTCCTTTTAGTCGAAGCGGTGCGTTCTGGTTCTTCCAGAGAAACAACTCTTTGTCCAGTTCTTCACAGGGAAATTGTGCACGTAGCATCCAGGCCTAGGCTTGTATCTGTAATTCCCTCTATTAATTCCGAAAGGGATTTAGGTTTTGTTCCGTTCACCTTCTCCTCACAGAGCCTGTACTTTCTCAGTCACTGACTGGAAAGCTTTGTGCGTGTGATATATAGCCGGGCCATCAGGCTACAACTCTCCAACTTATGATGGAGAGGACTAACACTGCTTAAGCACTAACTGGATATCAGGGACTATTCTAAGTGCTTTATGTTTACGAGCTAGTGAACACTCCAAGATAGGTACTCTTATTCTCTATTTTCTTTCTTTCTTCCTTCCTTCCTTCCTCTTTCTTTCTTTCTTTCTTTTTCTTTCTTCCTTCCTTCCTTTCTTCCTTTCTCTTTCTTTCTTTCTTTCTTTCTTTCTTTCTTTCTTTCTTTCTTCCTTCCTTCCTTCCTTCCTTCCTTCCTTCCTTCCTTCCTTCCTTCCTTCCTTCCTTTCTTTCTTTCTTTCTTTCTTTCTTTCTTTCTTTCTTTCTTTCTTTCTTTCTTTCTTTCTTTCTTTCTTTCTTTCTTTCTTTCTTTCTTTCTTTCTTTCTTT